>NW_026910272.1:0-1000 GCF_963691925.1 Scomber scombrus | reverse complement strand
GAAGGAGAGAAAGACAGATAGGAGAGGTCGGCTTCATCGGATAGAACTGGCAAGGGTTTATGACACTCTCTTGGCTTCTCACATTTTTCTGTGTGGAGATTTGACCATGTGCACATGTATGCGCACACTTATGTATGCTCATGTATCTCATGTGTATTTTGGGTATATATCTTTATCCCGTGTGTACGTGTGTGCATGCATGCATGTGTGGGGGTGATCTCAGTGACACACATCGCCTTTATGAGAGGCACATCACACTACAGATGACCCTGTTGGATGGCGATGGCCCTTTTAACTGCAGCACCCTGATGCAATCCGCTGTAAATACATTAAACCAAGCTGCAGAGGAGGAAGCTGCTTATCCATCCTCTCTGCCTCTGTCTCCATTTCTCTTTCCGTCTCTCTCTCTTACTCTGTGTTTATCTCTTTCTCCTTCGCTCTTGGTTTTGTCTCTCATTTGCATTATATCTGCTTCACTGTATTTGTTTCATTCTCTTGTTTTTCTTTTATCCACTTTCTCTTTCACCTTCTTTACCGCCATCTGAAAGTACTGCATGGTCTCTGAGCTACATTAAATCTAAACTCTGCTGATCTGGGTTACCCCCCTCCGCTTAGTTTCGCTGCCTGCTGCCCACCTTTACCACCAACCCCACCCCTCAACACCCCTCACCCCGACTGGCCATAAGTCTCAGCCCAAACCTGACTGGGGGTCACAAGGAGTGCCAAAGGTGTTGGTGAGTGACGTGGCACTCTGGCTGACCCCTGGCAGCTTGGCAGGGCTGCCTCCCTAATGAGATTAGCTGGGTAATGCCGACTCTGTGTCTGTTTTCTCCTGCCGCCCAGCCCGGCCCACCCTGGGGCTCTTTATTTAGCCAGCAGCAGGACAGGGTGTGCCAGCATTCGCAGGGTCGAGGGCAGGGACAGGACCCACAAGCCCACTGCCTCCATCCCCCCCCCCAAACGTCCCCCTTTATATCTGAACTGCCCAGCCTGGGCGTGT
>NW_026910271.1:0-64000 GCF_963691925.1 Scomber scombrus | reverse complement strand
GCCAGGGGGGCGGGCTGAGTGAGAAAGGAGCAAAATCAAGCACAGTTGGGGCGTTTTGTGAAAATTGTGAAGGATTTTCCAAAGTGGGCAAAAATTGAAAAAAACGACAGGGCCGGTAGTGTCGAAAAAGTCAAAAATGGGGATTTTCACAAACCTTGCTAAAAGGTGCCAGGGGGTGGACTGAGTCAGAAAGGAGCAAAATCAAGCACAGTTGGGGCGTTTTGAGAAAATTGTGAAGGATTTTCAAAGTGGGCAATATTTGAAAAAAACGACAGGTCCGGTAGTGTCGAAAAAGTCAAAAATGGGGATTTTCCCAAATTTTTGCTAAAAGGGGCCAGGGGGCGGGCTGATTGAAAAACGAGCAAAATCAAGCACAGTTGGGGCGTTTTGTGAAAATTGTGAAGGATTTTCCAAACCGGGCAAAATTTGAAAAAAAGACAGGGCTGGTAGTGTCGAAAAAGTCAAAAATGGGGATTTTCCCAAACCTTGCTAAAAGGTGCCAGGGGGCGGACTGAGTCAGAAAGGAGCAAAATCAAGCACAGTTGGGGCGTTTTGGGAAAATTGTGAAAGATTTTCCAACGTGGGCAAAATTTGAAAAAAACGACAGGGCCGGTAGTGTCGAAAAAGTCAAAAATGGGGATTTTCCCAAACCTTGCTAAAAGGGGCCAGCGGGGCGGACTGAGTCAGAAATGAGCAAAATCAAGCACAGTTGGGGCGTTTTGAGAAAATTGTGAAGGATTTTCCAAACCGGGCAAAATTTGAAAAAAACGACAGGGCCGGTAGTGTCGAAAAAGTCAAAAATGGGGATTTTCCCAAATCCTTGCTAAAAGGGGCCAGGGGGGCGGGCTGAGTGAGAAAAGAGCAAAATCAAGCACAGTTGGGGCGTTTTGTGAAAATTGTGAAGGATTTTCCAAAGTGGGCAAAAATTGAAAAAAACGACAGGGCCGGTAGTGTCGAAAAAGTCAAAAATGGGGATTTTCACAAACCTTGCTAAAAGGTGCCAGGGGGTGGACTGAGTCAGAAAGGAGCAAAATCAAGCACAGTTGGGGCGTTTTGAGAAAATTGTGAAGGATTTTCAAAGTGGGCAATATTTGAAAAAAACGACAGGTCCGGTAGTGTCGAAAAAGTCAAAAATGGGGATTTTCCCAAATTTTTGCTAAAAGGGGCCAGGGGGCGGGCTGATTGAAAAACGAGCAAAATCAAGCACAGTTGGGGCGTTTTGTGAAAATTGTGAAGGATTTTCCAAACCGGGCAAAATTTGAAAAAAAGACAGGGCTGGTAGTGTCGAAAAAGTCAAAAATGGGGATTTTCCCAAACCTTGCTAAAAGGTGCCAGGGGGCGGACTGAGTCAGAAAGGAGCAAAATCAAGCACAGTTGGGGCGTTTTGGGAAAATTGTGAAAGATTTTCCAACGTGGGCAAAAATTGAAAAAAACGACAGGGCCGGTAGTGTCGAAAAAGTCAAAAATGGGGATTTTCCCAAACCTTGCTAAAAGGGGCCAGGGGGGCGGACTGAGTCAGAAATGAGCAAAATCAAGCACAGTTGGGGCGTTTTGAGAAAATTGTGAAGGATTTTCCAAACCGGGCAAAATTTGAAAAAAACGACAGGGCCGGTAGTGTCGAAAAAGTCAAAAATGGGGATTTTCCAAAACCTTGCTAAAAGGGGCCAGGGGGGCGGACTAAGTAAGAAAGGAGCAAAATCAAGCACAGTTGGGGCATTTTGGGAAAATTGTGAAGGATTTTCCAAACCGGGCAAAATTTGAAAAAAACGACAGTGCCGGTAGTGTCGAAAAAGTCAAAAATGCGGATTTTCCCAAATCTTTGCTAACAGGGGCCAGGGGGCGGGCTTATTGAAAAACGAGCAAAATCAAGCACAATTGGGGCGTTTTGTGAAAATTGTGAAGGATTTTCCAAACCGGGCAAAATTTGAAAAAAAGACAGGGCCGGTAGTGTCGAAAAAGTCAAAAATGGGGATTTTCCCAAACCTTGCTAAAAGGTGCCAGGGGGCGGACTGAGTCAGAAAGGAGCAAAATCAAGCACAGTTGGGGCGTTTTGGGAAAATTGTGAAGGATTTTCCAACGTGGGCAAAAATTGAAAAAAACGACAGGGCCGGTAGTGTCGAAAAAGTCAAAAATGCGGATTTTCCCAAACCTTGCTAAAAGGGGCCAGGGGGGCGGACTGAGTCAGAAATGAGCAAAATCAAGCACAGTTGGGGCGTTTTGAGAAAATTGTGAAGGATTTTCCAAACCGGGCAAAATTTGAAAAAAACGACAGGGCCGGTAGTGTCGAAAAAGTCAAAAATGGGGATTTTCCAAAACCTTGCTAAAAGGGGCCAGGGGGGCGGACTAAGTAAGAAAGGAGCAAAATCAAGCACAGTTGGGGCATTTTTGGAAAATTGTGAAGGATTTTCCAAACCGGGCAAAATTTGAAAAAAACGACAGGGCCGGTAGTGTCGAAAAAGTCAAAAATGCGGATTTTCCCAAATCTTTGCTAACAGGGGCCAGGGGGCGGGCTTATTGAAAAACGAGCAAAATCAAGCACAATTGGGGCGTTTTGGGAAAATTGTGAAGGATTTTCCAAACCGGGTAAAATTTGAAAAAAAAGTCAAAGTAGTGTCGAAAAAGTCAAAAATGGGGATTTTCCCAAACCTTGCTAAAAGGGGCCAGGGGGGCGGACTGAGTCAGAAAGGAGCAAAATCAAGCACAGTTGGGGCGTTTTGGGAAAATTGTGAAGGATTTTCCAAACCGGGCAAAATTTGAAAAAAACGACAGTGCCGGTAGTGTCGAAAAAGTCAAAAATGCGGATTTTCCCAAACCTTGCTAAAAGGGGCCAGGGGGGCGGACTGAGTCAGAAATGAGCAAAATCAAGCACAGTTGGGGCGTTTTGAGAAAATTGTGAAGGATTTTCCAAACCGGGCAAAATTTGAAAAAAACGACAGGGCCGGTAGTGTCGAAAAAGTCAAAAATGGGGATTTTCCAAAACCTTGCTAAAAGGGGCCAGGGGGGCGGACTAAGTAAGAAAGGAGCAAAATCAAGCACAGTTGGGGCATTTTGGGAAAATTGTGAAGGATTTTCCAAACCGGGCAAAATTTGAAAAAAACGACAGGGCCGGTAGTGTCGAAAAGTCAAAAATGCGGATTTTCCCAAATCTTTGCTAACAGGGGCCAGGGGGCGGGCTTATTGAAAAACGAGCAAAATCAAGCACAGTTGGGGCGTTTTGGGAAAATTGTGAAGGATTTTCCAAACCGGGAAAAATTTGAAAAAAACGACAGTGCCGGTAGTGTCGAAAAAGTCAAAAATGGGGATTTTCCCAAACTTTGCTTAAAGAGGCCAGAGGGGGGGGCTGGGTGAAAAAGGAGCAAAATCAAGCACAGTTGGGGCGTTTTGTGAAAATTGTGAAGGATTTTCCATAGTGGGCAAAAATTGAAAAAAACGACAGGGCCGGTAGTGTCGAAAAAGTCAAAAATGGGGATTTTCCCAAACCTTGCTAAAAGGGGCCAGGGGGCGGGCTGAGTCAGAAAGGAGCAAAATCAAGCACAGTTGGGGCGTTTTGGGAAAATTGTGAAGGATTTTCCAAACCGGGCAAAATTTGAAAAAAACGACAGGGCCGGTAGTGTCGAAAAAGTCAAAAATGGGGATTTTCCCAAATCCTTGCTAAAAGGGGCCAGGGGGGCGGGCTGAGTGAGAAAGGAGCAAAATCAAGCACAGTTGGGGCGTTGTGTGAAAATTGTGAAGGATTTTCCAAACCGGGCAAAATTTGAAAAAAAAGACAGGGCCGGTAGTGTCGAAAAAGTCAAAAATGGGGATTTTCCCAAACCTTGCTAAAAGGGGCCAGGGGGGCGGACTGAGTCAGAAATGAGCAAAATCAAGCACAGTTGGGGCGTTTTGAGAAAATTGTGAAGGATTTTCCAAACTGGGCAAAATTTGAAAAAAACGACAGGGCCGGTAGTGTCGAAAAAGTCAAAAATGGGGATTTTCCCAAACCTTGCTAAAAGGGGCCAGGGGGGCGGGCTGAGTCAGAAAGGAGCAAAATCAAGCACAGTTGGGGCGTTTTGGGAAAATTGTGAAGGATTTTCCAAACCGGGCAAAATTTGAAAAAAACGACAGGGCCGTTAGTGTCGAAAAAGTCAAAAATGGGGATTTTCCCAAATCCTTGCTAAAAGGGGCCAGGGGGGCGGGCTGAGTGAGAAAGGAGCAAAATCAAGCACAGTTGGGGCGTTGTGTGAAAATTGTGAAGGATTTTCCAAAGTGGGCAAAAATTGAAAAAAACGACAGGGCCGGTAGTGTCGAAAAAGTCAAAAATGGGGATTTTCACAAACCTTGCTAAAAGGTGCCAGGGGGTGGACTGAGTCAGAAAGGAGCAAAATCAAGCACAGTTGGGGCGTTTTGAGAAAATTGTGAAGGATTTTCCAAAGTGGGCAAAATTTGAAAAAAACGACAGGTCCGGTAGTGTCGAAAAAGTCAAAAATGGGGATTTTCCCAAATTTTTGCTAAAAGGGGCCAGGGGGCGGGCTGATTGAAAAACGAGCAAAATCAAGCACAGTTGGGGCGTTTTGTGAAAATTGTGAAGGATTTTCCAAACCGGGCAAAATTTGAAAAAAAGACAGGGCTGGTAGTGTCGAAAAAGTCAAAAATGGGGATTTTCCCAAACCTTGCTAAAAGGTGCCAGGGGGCGGACTGAGTCAGAAAGGAGCAAAATCAAGCACAGTTGGGGCGTTTTGGGAAAATTGTGAAGGATTTTCCAACGTGGGCAAAAATTGAAAAAAACGACAGGGCCGGTAGTGTCGAAAAAGTCAAAAATGCGGATTTTCCCAAACCTTGCTAAAAGGGGCCAGGGGGGCGGACTGAGTCAGAAATGAGCAAAATCAAGCACAGTTGGGGCGTTTTGAGAAAATTGTGAAGGATTTTCCAAACCGGGCAAAATTTGAAAAAAACGACAGGGCCGGTAGTGTCGAAAAAGTCAAAAATGGGGATTTTCCAAAACCTTGCTAAAAGGGGCCAGGGGGGCGGACTAAGTAAGAAAGGAGCAAAATCAAGCACAGTTGGGGCATTTTGGGAAAATTGTGAAGGATTTTCCAAACCGGGCAAAATTGGAAAAAAACGACAGGGCCGGTAGTGTCGAAAAAGTCAAAAATGCGGATTTTCCCAAATCTTTGCTAACAGGGGCCAGGGGGCGGGCTTATTGAAAAACGAGCAAAATCAAGCACAATTGGGGCGTTTTGGGAAAATTGTGAAGGATTTTCCAAACCGGGTAAAATTTGAAAAAAAAGTCAAAGTAGTGTCGAAAAAGTCAAAAATGGGGATTTTCCCAAACCTTGCTAAAAGGGGCCAGGGGGGCGGACTGAGTCAGAAAGGAGCAAAATCAAGCACAGTTGGGGCGTTTTGGGAAAATTGTGAAGGATTTTCCAAACCGGGCAAAATTTGAAAAAAACGACAGTGCCGGTAGTGTCGAAAAAGTCAAAAATGCGGATTTTCCCAAACCTTGCTAAAAGGGGCCAGGGGGGCGGACTGAGTCAGAAATGAGCAAAATCAAGCACAGTTGGGGCGTTTTGAGAAAATTGTGAAGGATTTTCCAAACCGGGCAAAATTTGAAAAAAACGACAGGGCCGGTAGTGTCGAAAAAGTCAAAAATGGGGATTTTCCAAAACCTTGCTAAAAGGGGCCAGGGGGGCGGACTAAGTAAGAAAGGAGCAAAATCAAGCACAGTTGGGGCATTTTGGGAAAATTGTGAAGGATTTTCCAAACCGGGCAAAATTTGAAAAAAACGACAGGGCCGGTAGTGTCGAAAAGTCAAAAATGCGGATTTTCCCAAATCTTTGCTAACAGGGGCCAGGGGGCGGGCTTATTGAAAAACGAGCAAAATCAAGCACAGTTGGGGCGTTTTGGGAAAATTGTGAAGGATTTTCCAAACCGGGAAAAATTTGAAAAAAACGACAGTGCCGGTAGTGTCGAAAAAGTCAAAAATGGGGATTTTCCCAAACTTTGCTTAAAGAGGCCAGAGGGGGGGGCTGGGTGAAAAAGGAGCAAAATCAAGCACAGTTGGGGCGTTTTGTGAAAATTGTGAAGAATTTTCCATAGTGGGCAAAAATTGAAAAAAACGACAGGGCCGGTAGTGTCGAAAAAGTCAAAAATGGGGATTTTCCCAAATCCTTGCTAAAAGGGGCCAGGGGGGCGGACTGAGTGAGAAAGGAGCAAAATCAAGCACAGTTGGGGCGTTGTGTGAAAATTGTGAAGGATTTTCCAAACCGGGCAAAATTTGAAAAAAACGACAGGGCCGGTAGTGTCGAAAAGTCAAAAATGCGGATTTTCCCAAATCTTTGCTAACAGGGGCCAGGGGGCGGGCTTATTGAAAAACGAGCAAAATCAAGCACAGTTGGGGCGTTTTGGGAAAATTGTGAAGGATTTTCCAAACCGGGAAAAATTTGAAAAAAACGACAGTGCCGGTAGTGTCGAAAAAGTCAAAAATGGGGATTTTCCCAAACTTTGCTTAAAGAGGCCAGAGGGGGGGGCTGGGTGAAAAAGGAGCAAAATCAAGCACAGTTGGGGCGTTTTGTGAAAATTGTGAAGGATTTTCCATAGTGGGCAAAATTTGAAAAAAACGACAGTGCCGGTAGTGTCGAAAAAGTCAAAAATGCGGATTTTCCCAAACCTTGCTAAAAGGGGCCAGGGGGGCGGACTGAGTCAGAAATGAGCAAAATCAAGCACAGTTGGGGCGTTTTGAGAAAATTGTGAAGGATTTTCCAAACCGGGCAAAATTTGAAAAAAACGACAGGGCCGGTAGTGTCGAAAAAGTCAAAAATGGGGATTTTCCAAAACCTTGCTAAAAGGGGCCAGGGGGGCGGACTAAGTAAGAAAGGAGCAAAATCAAGCACAGTTGGGGCATTTTGGGAAAATTGTGAAGGATTTTCCAAACCGGGCAAAATTTGAAAAAAACGACAGGGCCGGTAGTGTCGAAAAGTCAAAAATGCGGATTTTCCCAAATCTTTGCTAACAGGGGCCAGGGGGCGGGCTTATTGAAAAACGAGCAAAATCAAGCACAGTTGGGGCGTTTTGGGAAAATTGTGAAGGATTTTCCAAACCGGGAAAAATTTGAAAAAAACGACAGTGCCGGTAGTGTCGAAAAAGTCAAAAATGGGGATTTTCCCAAACTTTGCTTAAAGAGGCCAGAGGGGGGGGGCTGGGTGAAAAAGGAGCAAAATCAAGCACAGTTGGGGCGTTTTGTGAAAATTGTGAAGAATTTTCCATAGTGGGCAAAAATTGAAAAAAACGACAGGGCCGGTAGTGTCGAAAAAGTCAAAAATGGGGATTTTCCCAAATCCTTGCTAAAAGGGGCCAGGGGGGCGGGCTGAGTGAGAAAGGAGCAAAATCAAGCACAGTTGGGGCGTTGTGTGAAAATTGTGAAGGATTTTCCAAACCGGGCAAAATTTGAAAAAAACGACAGGGCCGGTAGTGTCGAAAAAGTCAAAAATGGGGATTTTCCAAAACCTTGCTAAAATGGGGCCAGGGGGGCGGACTAAGTAAGAAAGGAGCAAAATCAAGCACAGTTGGGGCATTTTGGGAAAATTGTGAAGGATTTTCCAAACCGGGCAAGATTTGAAAAAAACGACAGGGCCGGTAGTGTCGAAAAAGTCAAAAATGCGGATTTTCCCAAATCTTTGCTAACAGGGGCCAGGGGGCGGGCTTATTGAAAAACGAGCAAAATCAAGCACAGTTGGGGCGTTTTGGGAAAATTGTGAAGGATTTTCCAAACCGGGTAAAATTTGAAAAAAAAGTCAAAGTAGTGTCGAAAAAGTCAAAAATGGGGATTTTCCCAAACCTTGCTAAAAGGGGCCAGGGGGGCGGACTGAGTCAGAAAGGAGCAAAATAAAGCACAGTTGGGGCGTTTTGGGAAAATTGTGAAGGATTTTCCAAACCGGGCAAAATTTGAAAAAAAAACGACAGTGCCGGTAGTGTCGAAAAAGTCAAAAATGGGGATTTTCCCAAACTTTGCTTAAAGAGGCCAGAGGGGGGGGTGGGTGAAAAAGGAGCAAAATCAAGCACAGTTGGGGCGTTTTGTGAAAATTGTGAAGGATTTTCCATAGTGGGCAAAAATTGAAAAAAACGACAGGGCCGGTAGTGTCGAAAAAGTCAAAAATGGGGATTTTCCCAAACCTTGCCAAAAGGGGCCAGGGGGCGGGCTGAGTCAGAAAGGAGCAAAATCAAGCACAGTTGGGGCGTTTTGGGAAAATTGTGAAGGATTTTCCAAACCGGGCAAAATTTGAAAAAAACGACAGGGCCGGTAGTGTCGAAAAAGTCAAAAATCGGGATTTTCCCAAATCCTTGCTAAAAGGGGCCAGGGGGGCGGGCTGAGTGAGAAAGGAGCAAAATCAAGCACAGTTGGGGCGTTGTGTGAAAATTGTGAAGGATTTTCCAAACCGGGCAAAATTTGAAAAAAAAGACAGGGCCGGTAGTGTCGAAAAAGTCAAAAATGGGGATTTTCCCAAACCTTGCTAAAAGGGGCCAGGGGGGCGGACTGAGTCAGAAATGAGCAAAATCAAGCACAGTTGGGGCGTTTTGAGAAAATTGTGAAGGATTTTCCAAACTGGGCAAAATTTGAAAAAAACGACAGGGCCGGTAGTGTCGAAAAAGTCAAAAATGGGGATTTTCAAAAACCTTGCTAAAAGGGGCCAGGGGGGCGGACTAAGTAAGAAAGGAGCAAAATCAAGCACAGTTGGGGCATTTTGGGAAAATTGTGAAGGATTTTCCAACCCGGGCAAAATTTGAAAAAAACGACAGGGCCGGTAGTGTCGAAAAAGTCAAAAATGCGGATTTTCCCAAATCTTTGCTAAAAGGGGCCAGGGGGCGGGCTTATTGAAAAACGAGCAAAATCAAGCACAGTTGGGGCGTTTTGGGAAAATTGTGAAGGATTTTCCAAACCGGGTAAAATTTGAAAAAAAAGTCAAAGTAGTGTCGAAAAAGTCAAAAATGGGGATTTTCCCAAACCTTGCTAAAAGGGGCCAGGGGGGCGGACTGAGTCAGAAAGGAGCAAAATCAAGCACAGTTGGGGCGTTTTGGGAAAATTGTGAAGGATTTTCCAAACCGGGCAAAATTTGAAAAAAACGACAGTGCCGGTAGTGTCGAAAAAGTCAAAAATGGGGATTTTCCCAAACTTTGCTTAAAGAGGCCATGGGGGGGGGGCTGGGTGAAAAAGGAGCAAAATCAAGCACGGTTGGGGCGTTTTGTGAAAATTGTGAAGGATTTTCCATAGTGGGCAAAAATTGAAAAAAACGACAGGGCCGGTAGTGTCGAAAAAGTCAAAAATGGGGATTTTCCCAAACCTTGCTAAAAGGTGCCAGGGGGTGGACTGAGTCAGAAAGGAGCAAAATCAAGCACAGTTGGGGCGTTTTGGGAAAATTGTGAAGGATTTTCCAACGTGGGCAAAAATTGAAAAAAACGACAGGGCCGGTAGTGTCGAAAAAGTCAAAAATGCGGATTTTCCCAAACCTTGCTAAAAGGGGCCAGGGGGGCGGACTGAGTCAGAAATGAGCAAAATCAAGCACAGTTGGGGCGTTTTGAGAAAATTGTGAAGGATTTTCCAAACCGGGCAAAATTTGAAGAAAACGACAGGTCCGGTATTGTCGAAAAAGTCAAAAATGGGGATTTTCCCAAACTTTGCTTAAAGAGGCCAGAGGGGTGGGCTGGGTGAAAAAGGAGCAAAATCAAGCACAGTTGGGGCGTTTTGTAAAAATTGTGAAGGATTTTCCATGGTGGGCAAAAATTGAAAAAAACGACAGGGCCGGTAGTGTCGAAAAAGTCAAAAATGGGGATTTTCCCAAACCTTGCTAAAAGGGGCCAGGGGGGCGGGCTGAGTCAGAAAGGAGCAAAATCAAGCACAGTTGTGGCGTTTTGGGAAAATTGTGAAGGATTTTCCAAACCGGGCAAAATTTGAAAAAAACGACAGGGCCGGTAGTGTCGAAAAAGTCAAAAATGGGGATTTTCCCAAATCCTTGCTAAAAGGGGCCAGGGGGGGGGGCTGAGTGAGAAAGGAGCAAAATCAAGCACAGTTGGGGCGTTGTGTGAAAATTGTGAAGGATTTTCCAAACCGGGCAAAATTTGAAAAAAAAGACAGGGCCGGTAGTGTCGAAAAAGTCAAAAATGGGGATTTTCCGAAACCTTGCTAAAAGGGGCCAGCGGGGCGGACTGAGTCAGAAATGAGCAAAATCAAGCACAGTTGGGGCGTTTTGAGAAAATTGTGAAGGATTTTCCAAACCGGGCAAAATTTGAAAAAAACGAAAGGGGCCGGTAGTGTCGAAAAAGTCAAAAATGGGGATTTTCCCAAATCCTTGCTAAAAGGGGCCAGGGGGGCGGGCTGAGTGAGAAAGGAGCAAAATCAAGCACAGTTGGGGCGTTTTGTGAAAATTGTGAAGGATTTTCCAAAGTGGGCAAAAATTGAAAAAAACGACAGGGCCGGTAGTGTCGAAAAAGTCAAAAATGGGGATTTTCACAAACCTTGCTAAAAGGTGCCAGGGGGTGGACTGAGTCAGAAAGGAGCAAAATCAAGCACAGTTGGGGCGTTTTGAGAAAATTGTGAAGGATTTTCCAAAGTGGGCAAAATTTGAAAAAAACGACAGGTCCGTTAGTGTCGAAAAAGTCAAAAATGGGGATTTTCCCAAATTTTTGCTAAAAGGGGCCAGGGGGCGGGCTGATTGAAAAACGAGCAAAATCAAGCACAGTTGGGGCGTTTTGTGAAAATTGTGAAGGATTTTCCAAACCGGGCAAAATTTGAAAAAAAGACAGGGCTGGTAGTGTCGAAAAAGTCAAAAATGGGGATTTTCCCAAACCTTGCTAAAAGGTGCCAGGGGGCGGACTGAGTCAGAAAGGAGCAAAATCAAGCACAGTTGGGGCGTTTTGGGAAAATTGTGAAGGATTTTCCAACGTGGGCAAAAATTGAAAAAAACGACAGGGCCGGTAGTGTCGAAAAAGTCAAAAATGCGGATTTTCCCAAACCTTGCTAAAAGGGGCCAGGGGGGCGGACTGAGTCAGAAATGAGCAAAATCAAGCACAGTTGGGGCGTTTTGAGAAAATTGTGAAGGATTTTCCAAACCGGGCAAAATTTGAAAAAAACGACAGGGCCGGTAGTGTCGAAAAAGTCAAAAATGGGGATTTTCCAAAACCTTGCTAAAAGGGGCCAGGGGGGCGGACTAAGTAAGAAAGGAGCAAAATCAAGCACAGTTGGGGCATTTTGGGAAAATTGTGAAGGATTTTCCAAACCGGGCAAAATTTGAAAAAAACGACAGGGCCGGTAGTGTCGAAAAAGTCAAAAATGCGGATTTTCCCAAATCTTTGCTAACAGGGGCCAGGGGGCGGGCTTATTGAAAAACGAGCAAAATCAAGCACAATTGGGGCGTTTTGTGAAAATTGTGAAGGATTTTCCAAACCGGGCAAAATTTGAAAAAAAGACAGGGCCGGTAGTGTCGAAAAAGTCAAAAATGGGGATTTTCCCAAACCTTGCTAAAAGGTGCCAGGGGGCGGACTGAGTCAGAAAGGAGCAAAATCAAGCACAGTTGGGGCGTTTTGGGAAAATTGTGAAGGATTTTCCAACGTGGGCAAAAATTGAAAAAAACGACAGGGCCGGTAGTGTCGAAAAAGTCAAAAATGCGGATTTTCCCAAACCTTGCTAAAAGGGGCCAGGGGGGCGGACTGAGTCAGAAAGGAGCAAAATCAAGCACAGTTGGGGCGTTTTGGGAAAATTGTGAAGGATTTTCCAAACCGGGCAAAATTTGAAAAAAACGACAGTGCCGGTAGTGTCGAAAAAGTCAAAAATGCGGATTTTCCCAAACCTTGCTAAAAGGGGCCAGGGGGACGGACTGAGTCAGAAATGAGCAAAATCAAGCACAGTTGGGGCGTTTTGAGAAAATTGTGAAGGATTTTCCAAACCGGGCAAAATTTGAAAAAAACGACAGGGCCGGTAGTGTCGAAAAAGTCAAAAATGGGGATTTTCCAAAACCTTGCTAAAAGGGGCCAGGGGGGCGGACTAAGTAAGAAAGGAGCAAAATCAAGCACAGTTGGGGCATTTTGGGAAAATTGTGAAGGATTTTCCAAACCGGGCAAAATTTGAAAAAAACGACAGGGCCGGTAGTGTCGAAAAGTCAAAAATGCGGATTTTCCCAAATCTTTGCTAACAGGGGCCAGGGGGCGGGCTTATTGAAAAACGAGCAAAATCAAGCACAGTTGGGGCGTTTTGGGAAAATTGTGAAGGATTTTCCAAACCGGGAAAAATTTGAAAAAAACGACAGTGCCGGTAGTGTCGAAAAAGTCAAAAATGGGGATTTTCCCAAACTTTGCTTAAAGAGGCCAGAGGGGGGGGCTGGGTGAAAAAGGAGCAAAATCAAGCACAGTTGGGGCGTTTTGTGAAAATTGTGAAGGATTTTCCATAGTGGGCAAAAATTGAAAAAAACGACAGGGCCGGTAGTGTCGAAAAAGTCAAAAATGGGGATTTTCCCAAATCCTTGCTAAAAGGGGCCAGGGGGGCGGGCTGAGTGAGAAAGGAGCAAAATCAAGCACAGTTGGGGCGTTGTGTGAAAATTGTGAAGGATTTTCCAAACCGGGCAAAATTTGAAAAAAACGACAGGGCCGGTAGTGTCGAAAAAGTCAAAAATGGGGATTTTCCAAAACCTTGCTAAAATGGGGCCAGGGGGGCGGACTAAGTAAGAAAGGAGCAAAATCAAGCACAGTTGGGGCATTTTGGGAAAATTGTGAAGGATTTTCCAAACCGGGCAAGATTTGAAAAAAACGACAGGGCCGGTAGTGTCGAAAAAGTCAAAAATGCGGATTTTCCCAAATCTTTGCTAACAGGGGCCAGCGGGCGGGCTTATTGAAAAACGAGCAAAATCAAGCACAGTTGGGGCGTTTTGGGAAAATTGTGAAGGATTTTCCAAACCGGGTAAAATTTGAAAAAAAAGTCAAAGTAGTGTCGAAAAAGTCAAAAATGGGGATTTTCCCAAACCTTGCTAAAAGGGGCCAGGGGGGCGGACTGAGTCAGAAAGGAGCAAAATCAAGCACAGTTGGGGCGTTTTGGGAAAATTGTGAAGGATTTTCCAAACCGGGCAAAATTTGAAAAAAACGACAGGGCCGGTAGTGTCGAAAACGTCAAAAATGGGGATTTTCCAAAACCTTGCTAAAATGGGATCAGGGGGGCGGACTAAGTAAGAAAGGAGCAAAATCAAGCACAGTTGGGGCATTTTGGGAAAATTGTGAAGGATTTTCCAAACCGGGCAAGATTTGAAAAAAACGACAGGGCCGGTAGTGTCGAAAAAGTCAAAAATGCGGATTTTCCCAAATCTTTGCTAACAGGGGCCAGGGGGCGGGCTTATTGAAAAACGAGCAAAATCAAGCACAGTTGGGGCGTTTTGGGAAAATTGTGAAGGATTTTCCAAACCGGGTAAAATTTGAAAAAAAAGTCAAAGTAGTGTCGAAAGAGTCAACAATGGGGATTTTCCCAAACCTTGCTAAAAGGGGCCAGGGGGGCGGACTGAGTCAGAAAGGAGCAAAATCAAGCACAGTTGGGGCGTTTTGGGAAAATTGTGAAGGATTTTCCAAACCGGGCAAAATTTGAAAAAAACGACAGTGCCGGTAGTGTCGAAAAAGTCAAAAATGGGGATTTTCCCAAACTTTGCTTAAAGAGGCCAGAGGGGGGGGGGTGGGTGAAAAAGGAGCAAAATCAAGCACAGTTGGGGCGTTTTGTGAAAATTGTGAAGGATTTTCCATAGTGGGCAAAAATTGAAAAAAACGTCAGGGCCGGTAGTGTCGAAAAAGACAAAAATGGGGATTTTCCCAAACCTTGCTAAAAGGGGCCAGGGGGCGGGCTGAGTCAGAAAGGAGCAAAATCAAGCACAGTTGGGGCGTTTTGGGAAAATTGTGAAGGATTTTCCAAACCGGGCAAAATTTGAAAAAAACGACAGGGCCGGTAGTGTCGAAAAAGTCAAAAATGGGGATTTTCCCAAATCCTTGCTAAAAGGGGCCAGGGGGGCGGGCTGAGTGAGAAAGGAGCAAAATCAAGCACAGTTGGGGCGTTGTGTGAAAATTGTGAAGGATTTTCCAAACCGGGCAAAATTTGAAAAAAAAGACAGGGCCGGTAGTGTCGAAAAAGTCAAAAATGGGGATTTTCACAAAATTTGCTTAAAGAGGCCAGAGGGGGGGGCTGAGTGAAAAACGAGCAAAATCAAGCACAGTTGGGGCGTTTTGTGAAAATTGTGAAGGATTTTCCATAGTGGGCAAAAATTGAAAAAAACGACAGGGCCGGTAGTGTCGAAAAAGTCAAAAATGGGGATTTTCCCAAACCTTGCTAAAAGGGGCCAGGGGGGCGGGCTGAGTCAGAAAGGAGCAAAATCAAGCACAGTTGGGGCGTTGTGTGAAAATTGTGAAGGATTTTCCAAAGTGGGCAAAAATTGAAAAAAACGACAGGGCCGGTAGTGTCGAAAAAGTCAAAAATACGGATTTTCCCAAACCTTGCTAAAAGGGGCCAGGGGGGCGGACTGAGTCAGAAAGGAGCAAAATCAAGCACAGTTGGGGCGTTTTGAGAAAATTGTGAAGGATTTTCCAAACCTGGCAAAATTTGAAAAAAACGACAGGGCCGGTAGTGTCGAAAAAGTCAAAAAGTGGGATTTTCCCAAATTTTTGCTAAAAGGGGCCAGGGGGCGGGCTGATTGAAAAACGAGCAAAATCAAGCACAGTTGGGGCGTTTTGTGAAAATTGTGAAGGATTTTCCAAACCGGGCAAAATTGACAAAAACGACAGGGCCGGTAGTGTCGAAAAAGTCAAAAATGGGGATTTTCCCAAACCTTGCTAAAAGGGGCCAGGGGGGCGGGCTGAGTCAGAAAGGAGCAAAATCAAGCACAGTTGGGGCGTTTTGTGAAAATTGTGAAGGATTTTCCAAGTGGGCAAAAATTGAAAAAAACGACAGGGCCGGTAGTGTCGAAAAAGTCAAAATGGGGATTTTCACAAACCTTGCTAAAAGGTGCCAGGGGGTGGACTGAGTCAGAAAGGAGCAAAATCAAGCACAGTTGGGGCGTTTGAGAAAATTGTGAAGGATTTTCCAAAGTGGGCAAAATTTGAAAAAAAACGACAGGTCCGGTAGTGTCGAAAAAGTCAAAAATGCGGATTTTCCCAAACCTTGCTAAAAGGGGCCAGGGGGGCGGACTGAGTCAGAAATGAGCAAAATCAAGCACAGTTGGGGCGTTTTGAGAAAATTGTGAAGGATTTTCCAAACCGGGCAAAATTTGAAAAAAACGACAGTGCCGGTAGTGTCGAAAAAGTCAAAAATGGGGATTTTCCCAAACTTTGTTTAAAGAGGCCAGAGGGGGGGGGCTGGGTGAAAAAGGAGCAAAATCAAGCACAGTTGGGGCGTTTTGTGAAAATTGTGAAGGATTTTCCATAGTGGGCAAAAATTGAAAAAAACGACAGGGCCGGTAGTGTCGAAAAAGTCAAAAATGGGGATTTTCCCAAACCTTGCTAAAAGGGGCCAGGGGGGCGGGCTGAGTCAGAAAGGAGCAAAATCAAGCACAGTTGGGGCGTTTTGGGAAATTGTGAAGGGATTTTCCAAACCGGGCAAAATTTGAAAAAACGACAGGGCCGGTAGTGTCGAAAAAGTCAAAAATGGGGATTTTCCCAAATCCTTGCTAAAGGGGCCAGGGGGGCGGGCTGAGTGAGAAAGGAGCAAAATCAAGCACAGTTGGGGCGTTGTGTGAAAATTGTGAAGGATTTTCCAAACCGGGCAAAATTTGAAAAAAAAGACAGGGCCGGTAGTGTCGAAAAAGTCAAAAATGGGGATTTTCCCAAACCTTGCTAAAAGGGGCCAGGGGGGCGGACTGAGTCAGAAATGAGCAAAATCAAGCACAGTTGGGGCGTTTTGAGAAAATTGTGAAGGATTTTCCAAACTGGGCAAAATTTGAAAAAAACGACAGGGCCGGTAGTGTCGAAAAAGTCAAAAATGCGGATTTTCCCAAATCTTTGCTAAAAGGGGCCAGGGGGCGGGCTTATTGAAAAACGAGCAAAATCAAGCACAGTTGGGGCGTTTTGGGAAAATTGTGAAGGATTTTCCAAACCGGGGTAAAATTTGAAAAAAAAAGTCAAAGTAGTGTCGAAAAAGTCAAAATGGGGATTTTCCCAAACCTTGCTAAAAGGGGCCAGGGGGGCGGACTGAGTCAGAAAGGAGCAAAATCAAGCACAGTTGGGGCGTTTTGGGAAAATTGTGAAGGATTTTCCAAACCGGGCAAAATTTGAAAAAAAACGGACAGTGCCGGTAGTGTCGAAAAAGTCAAAAATGGGGATTTTCCCAAACTTTGCTTAAAGAGGCCATGGGGGGGGGGGCTGGGTGAAAAAGGAGCAAAATCAAGCACGGTTGGGGCGTTTTGTGAAATTGTGAAGGATTTTCCATAGTGGGGCAAAAATTGAAAAAAACGACAGGGCCGGTAGTGTCGAAAAAGTCAAAAATGGGGATTTTCCCAAACCTTGCTAAAAGGGGCCAGGGGGGCGGGCTGAGTCAGAAAGGAGCAAAATCAAGCACAGGTTTGGGGCGTTTTTGTGAAAATTGGGAAGGATTTCCATAGTGGGCAAAAATTGAAAAAAACGACAGGGCCGGTAGTGTCGAAAAAGTCAAAAATGGGGATTTTCAAAAAACCTTGCTAAAAGGTGCCAGGGGTGGACTGAGTCAGAAAGGAGCAAAATCAAGCACAGTTGGGGCGTTTGAGAAAATTGTGAAGGATTTTCCAAAGTGGGCAAAATTTGAAAAAAACGACAGGTCCGGTAGTGTCGAAAAAGTCAAAAAGTGGGATTTTCCCAAATTTTTTGCTAAAAGGGGGCCAGGGGGCGGGCTGATTGAAAAACGAGCAAAATCAAGCACAGTTGGGGCGTTTTGTGAAAATTGTGAAGGATTTTCCAAACCGGGCAAAATTGAAAGAAACGACAGGGCCGGTAGTGTCGAAAAAGTCAAAAATGCGGATTTTCCCAATCTTTGCTAAAAGGGGCCAGGGGGCGGGGCTTATTGAAAAACGAGCAAAATCAAGCACAGTTGGGGCGTTTTGTGAAAATTGTGAAGGATTTTCCAAAGTGGGCAAAAATTGAAAAAAACGACAGGGCCCGGGTAAGTGTCGAAAAGTCAAAAATATGGGGATTTTCCCAAACCTTGCTAAAAGGTGCCAGGGGTGTGGACTGAGTCAGAAAAGGAGCAGAATCAAGCACAGTTGGGGCGTTTTGAGAAAATTGTGAAGGATTTTCCAAAGTGGGCAAAATTTGAAAAAAACGACAGGTCCGGTAGTGTCGAAAAAGTCAAAAAGTGGGATTTTCCCAAATTTTTGCTAAAAGGGGCCAGGGGGCGGGCTGATTGAAAAACGAGCAAAATCAAGCACAGTTGGGGCGTTTTGTGAAAATTGTGAAGGATTTTCCAAACCGGGCAAAATTTGAAAAAAGACAGGGCCGGTAGTGTCGAAAAAGTCAAAAATGGGGATTTTCCCAAACCTTGCTAAAAGGTGCCAGGGGGCGGACTGAGTCAGAAAGGAGCAAAATCAAGCACAGTTGGGGCGTTTTGGGAAAATTGGAAGGATTTTCCAACGTGGGCAAAAATTGAAAAAAACGACAGGGCCGGTAGTGTCGAAAAAGTCAAAAATGCGGATTTTCCCAAACCTTGCTAAAAGGTGCCAGGGGGCGGACTGAGTCAGAAAGGAGCAAAATCAAGCACAGTTGGGGCGTTTTGGGAAAATTGTGAAGGATTTTCCAACGTGGGCAAAAATTGAAAAAAACGACAGGGCCGGTAGTGTCGAAAAAGTCAAAAATGCGGATTTTCCCAAACCTTGCTAAAAGGGGCCAGGGGGGCGGACTGAGTCAGAATGATCAAAATCAAGCACAGTTGGGGCGTTTGAGAAAATTGTGAAGGATTTTCCAAACCTGGCAAAATTTGAAAAAAACGACAGGGGCCGGTAGTGTCGAAAAAGTCAAAAGTGGGATTTTCCCAAATTTTTGCTAAAAGGGGCCAGGGGGCGGCTGATTGAAAAACGAGCAAAATCAAGCACAGTTGGGGCGTTTTGTGAAAATTGTGAAGGATTTTCCAAACCGGGCAAAATTTGAAGAAAACGACAGGTCCGGTAGTGTCGAAAAAAGTCAAAAATGGGGATTTCCCAAACTTTGCTTAAAGAGGCCAGAGGGGGGGGCTGGGTGAAAAAGGAGCAAAATCAAGCACAGTTGGGGCGTTTTGTGAAAATTGTGAGGATTTTCCATAGTGGGCAAAAATTGAAAAAAACGACAGGGCCGGTAGTGTCGAAAAAGTCAAAAATGGGGATTTTCCCAAACCTTGCTAAAAGGGGCCAGGGGGGCGGGCTGAGTCAGAAAGGAGCAAAATCAAGCACAGTTGGGGCATTTTGGGAAAAATTGTGAAGGATTTTTCCAAACCGGGCAAAATTTGAAAAAAACGACAGGGCGGTAGTGTCGAAAAAGTCAAAAATGGGGATTTTCCCAAATCCTTGCTAAAAGGGGCCAGGGGGGCGGGCTGAGTGAGAAAGGAGCAAAATCAAGCACAGTTGGGGCGTTGTGTGAAATTGTGAAGGATTTTCCAAACCGGGCAAATTTGAAAAAAAAGACAGGGCCGGTAGTGTCGAAAAAGTCAAAAATGGGGATTTTCCCAAACCTTGCTAAAAGGGCCAGGGGGGCGGACTGAGTCAGAAATGAGCAAAATCAAGCACAGTTGGGTGCGTTTTTGAGAAAATTGTGAAGGATTTTCCAAACGGGCAAAATTTGAAAAAAACGACAGGGCCGTAGTGTCGAAAAAGTCAAAAATGGGGATTTTCCAAAACCTTGCTAAAAGGGGCCAGGGGGGCGGACTAAGTAAGAAAGGAGCAAAATCAAGCACAGTTGGGGCATTTTGGGAAAATTGTGAAGGATTTTCCAAACCGGGCAAAATTTGAAAAAAACGACAGGGCCGGTAGTGTCGAAAAAGTCAAAAATGCGGATTTTCCCAAATCTTTGCTAAAAGGGGCCAGGGGGCGGGCTTATTGAAAAACGAGCAAAATCAAGCACAGTTGGGGCGTTTTGGGAAAATTGTGAAGGATTTTCCAAACCGGGTAAAATTTGAAAAAAAAGTCAAAGTAGTGTCGAAAAGTCAAAAATGGGGATTTTTCCCAAACCTTGCTAAAAGGGGCCAGGGGGGCGGACTGAGTCAGAAAGGAGCAAAAATCAAGCACAGTTGGGGCGTTTTGAGAAAATTGTGAAGGATTTTCCAAACCTGGCAAAATTTGAAAAAAACGACAGGGCCGGTAGTGTCGAAAAAGTCAAAAAGTGGGATTTTCCCAAATTTTTGCTAAAAGGGGCCAGGGGGCGGGCTGATTGAAAAACGAGCAAAATCAAGCACAGTTGGGGCGTTTTGTGAAAATTGTGAAGGATTTTCCAACCCGGGCAAAATTGAAAAAAAACGACAGGGCCGGTAGTGTCGAAAAAGTCAAAAATGGGGATTTTTCCCAAACCTTGCTAAAAGGGGCCAGGGGGGCGGGCTGAGTCAGAAAGGAGCAAAATCAAGCACAGTTGGGGCGTTTTGGGAAAATTGTGAAGGATTTTCCAAACCGGGCAAAATTTGAAAAAAACGACAGGGCGTAGTGTCGAAAAAGTCAAAAATGGGGATTTTCCCAAATCCTTGCTAAAAGGGGCCAGGGGGGCGGGCTGAGTGAGAAAGGAGCAAAATCAAGCACAGTTGGGGCGTTTTGTGAAAATTGTGAAGGATTTTCCAAAGAGGGCAAAATTGAAAAAAACGAGCAGGGCCGGTAGTGTCGAAAAAGTCAAAAATGGGGATTTTCACAAACCTTGCTAAAAGGTGCCAGGGGGCGGACTGAGTCAGAAAGGAGCAAAATCAAGCACAGTTGGGGCGTTTTGAGAAATTGTGAAGGATTTTCCAAAGTGGGCAAAATTTGAATAAAACGACAGGTCCGGTAGTGTCGAAAAAAAAAGTCAAAAATGGGGATTTTCCAAAACCTTGCTAAAAGGGGCCTGGGGGGCGGACTAAGTAAGAAAGGAGCAAAATCAAGCACAGTTGGGGCGTTGTGTGAAAATTGTGAAGGATTTTCCAAAGTGGGCAAAAATTTTAAAAAACGACAGGGCCGGTAGTGTCGAAAAAGTCAAAAATGGGGATTTTCCCAAACCTTGCTAAAAGGGGCCAGGGGGGCGGACTGAGTCAGAAAGGAGCAAAATCAAGCACAGTTGGGGCGTTTTGGGAAAATTGTGAAGGATTTTCCAAACCGGGCAAAATTTGAAAAAAACGACAGTGCCGGTAGTGTCGAAAAAGTCAAAAATGGGGATTTTCCCAAACTTTGCTTAAAGAGGCCAGAGGGGGGGGCTGGGTGAAAAAGGAGCAAAATCAAGCACAGTTGGGGCGTTTTGTGAAAATTGTGAAGGATTTTCCATAGTGGGCAAAAATTGAAAAAAACGACAGGGCCGGGTAGTGTCGAAAAAGTCAAAAATGGGGATTTTCCCAAACCTTGCTAAAAGGGGCCAGGGGGGCGGGCTGAGTCAGAAAGGAGCAAAATCAAGCACAGTTGGGGCGTTTTGTGAAAATTGTGAAGGATTTTCCAAACCGGGCAAAATTTGAAAAAAACGACAGGGCCGGTAGTGTCGAAAAAGTCAAAAATGCGGATTTTCCCAAATCTTTGCTAAAAGGGGCCAGGGGGCGGGCTTATTGAAAAACGAGCAAAATCAAGCACAGTTGGGGCGTTTTGGGAAAATTGTGAAGGATTTTCCAAACCGGGTAAAATTTGAAAAAAAAGTCAAAGTAGTGTCGAAAAAGTCAAAAATGGGGATTTTCCCAAACCTTGCTAAAAGGGGCCAGGGGGGCGGACTGAGTCAGAAAGGAGCAAAATCAAGCACAGTTGGGGCGTTTTGGAAAATTGTGAAGGATTTTCCAAACCGGGCAAAATTTGAAAAAAACGACAGTGCCGGTAGTGTCGAAAAAGTCAAAAATGGGGATTTTCCCAAACTTTGCTTAAAGAGGCCATGGGGGGGGGGGGCTGGGTGAAAAAGGAGCAAAATCAAGCACGGTTGGGGCGTTTTGTGAAAATTGTGAAGGATTTTCCATAGTGGGCAAAAATTGAAAAAAACGACAGGGCCGGGTAGTGTCGAAAAAGTCAAAAATGGGGATTTTCCCAAACCTTGCTAAAAGGGGCCAGGGGGGCGGGCTGAGTCAGAAAGGAGCAAAATCAAGCACAGTTGGGGCGTTTTGTGAAAATTGGGAAGGATTTCCATAGTGGGCAAAAATTGAAAAAAACGACAGGGCCGGTAGTGTCGAAAAAGTCAAAAATGGGGATTTTCCCAAACCTTGCTAAAAGGGGCCAGGGGGGCGGGCTGAGTCAGAAAGGAGCAAAATCAAGCACAGTTGGGGCGTTTTGTGAAAATTGTGAAGGATTTTCCAAACCGGGCAAAATTTGAAAAAAACGACAGGGCCGGTAGTGTCGAAAAAGTCAAAAATGCGGATTTTCCCAAATCTTTGCTAAAAGGGGCCAGGGGGCGGGCTTATTGAAAAACGAGCAAAATCAAGCACAGTTGGGGCGTTTTGGGAAAATTGTGAAGGATTTTCCAAACCGGGTAAAATTTGAAAAAAAAGTCAAAGTAGTGTCGAAAAAGTCAAAAATGGGGATTTTCCCAAACCTTGCTAAAAGGGGCCAGGGGGGCGGACTGAGTCAGAAAGGAGCAAAATCAAGCACAGTTGGGGCGTTTTGGAAAATTGTGAAGGATTTTCCAAACCGGGCAAAATTTGAAAAAAACGACAGTGCCGGTAGTGTCGAAAAAGTCAAAAATGGGGATTTTCCCAAACTTTGCTTAAAGAGGCCATGGGGGGGGGGGGCTGGGTGAAAAAGGAGCAAAATCAAGCACGGTTGGGGCGTTTTGTGAAAATTGTGAAGGATTTTCCATAGTGGGCAAAAATTGAAAAAAACGACAGGGCCGGTAGTGTCGAAAAAGTCAAAAATGGGGATTTTCCCAAACCTTGCTAAAAGGGGCCAGGGGGGCGGGCTGAGTCAGAAAGGAGCAAAATCAAGCACAGTTGGGGCGTTTTGTGAAAATTGGGAAGGATTTCCATAGTGGGCAAAAATTGAAAAAAACGACAGGGCCGGTAGTGTCGAAAAAGTCAAAAATGGGGATTTTCACAAACCTTGCTAAAAGGTGCCAGGGGGTGGACTGAGTCAGAAAGGAGCAAAATCAAGCACAGTTGGGGCGTTTTGAGAAAATTGTGAAGGATTTTCCAAAGTGGGCAAAATTTGAAAAAAACGACAGGTCCGGTAGTGTCGAAAAAGTCAAAAAGTGGGATTTTCCCAAATTTTTGCTAAAAGGGGCCAGGGGGCGGGCTGATTGAAAAACGAGCAAAATCAAGCACAGTTGGGGCGTTTTGTGAAAATTGTGAAGGATTTTCCAAACCGGGCAAAATTGAAAGAAACGACAGGGCCGGTAGTGTCGAAAAAGTCAAAAATGGGGATTTTCCCAAACCTTGCTAAAAGGGGCCAGGGGGGCGGGCTGAGTGAGAAAGGAGCAAAATCAAGCACAGTTGGGGCGTTTTGTGAAAATTGTGAAGGATTTTCCAAAGTGGGCAAAAATTGAAAAAAACGACAGGGCCGGTAATGTCGAAAAAATCAAAAATGGGGATTTTCACAAACCTTGCTAAAAGGTGCCAGGGGGGCGGACTGAGTCAGAAAGGAGCAAAATCAAGCACAGTTGGGGCGTTTTGGGAAAATTGTGAAGGATTTTCCAAACCGGGCAAAATTTGAAAAAAACGACAGTGCCGGTAGTGTCGAAAAAGTCAAAAATGGGGATTTTCCCAAACTTTGCTTAAAGAGGCCAGAGGGGGGGGCTGGGTGAAAAAGGAGCAAAATCAAGCACAGTTGGGGCGTTTTGTGAAAATTGTGAAGGATTTTCCATAGTGGGCAAAAATTGAAAAAAACGACAGGGCCGGTAGTGTCGAAAAAGTCAAAAATGGTAATTTTCCCAAACCTTGCTAAAAGGGGCCAGGGGGGCGGGCTGAGTCAGAAAGGAGCAAAATCAAGCACAGTTGGGGCGTTGTGTGAAAATTGTGAAGGATTTTCCAAAGTGGGCAAAAATTGAAAAAAACGACAGGGCCGGTAGTGTCGAAAAAGTCAAAAATGCGGATTTTCCCAAACCTTGCTAAAAGGGGCCAGGGGGGCGGACTGAGTCAGAAATGAGCAAAATCAAGCACAGTTGGGGCGTTTTGAGAAAATTGTGAAGGATTTTCCAAACCGGGCAAAATTTGAAAAAAACGACAGGGCCGGTAGTGTCGAAAAAGTCAAAAATGGGGATTTTCCAAAACCTTGCTAAAAGGGGCCAGGGGGGCGGACTAAGTAAGAAAGGAGCAAAATCCAGCACAGTTGGGGCATTTTGGGAAAATTGTGAAGGATTTTCCAAACCGGGCAAAATTTGAAAAAAACGACAGGGCCGGTAGTGTCGAAAAAGTCAAAAATGCGGATTTTCCCAAATCTTTGCTAAAAGGGGCCAGGGGGCGGGCTTATTGAAAAACGAGCAAAATCAAGCACAGTTGGGGCGTTTTGTGAAAATTGTGAAGGATTTTCCAAAGTGGGCAAAAATTGAAAAAAACGACAGGGCCGGTAGTGTCGAAAAAGTCAAAAATGGGGATTTTCCCAAACCTTGCTAAAAGGTGCCAGGGGGTGGACTGAGTCAGAAAGGAGCAGAATCAAGCACAGTTGGGGCGTTTTGAGAAAATTGTGAAGGATTTTCCAAAGTGGGCAAAATTTGAAAAAAACGACAGGTCCGGTAGTGTCGAGAAAGTCAAAAAGTGGGATTTTCCCAAATTTTTGCTAAAAGGGGCCAGGGGGCGGGCTGATTGAAAAACGAGCAAAATCAAGCACAGTTGGGGCGTTTTTTGAAAATTGTGAAGGATTTTCCAAACCGGGCAAAATTTGAAAAAAAGACAGGGCCGATAGTGTCGAAAAAGTCAAAAATGGGGATTTTCCCAAACCTTGCTAAAAGGTGCCAGGGGGCGGACTGAGTCAGAAAGGAGCAAAATCAAGCACATTTGGGGCGTTTTGGGAAAATTGGGAAGGATTTTCCAACGTGGGCAAAAATTGAAAAAAACGACAGGGCCGGTAGTGTCGAAAAAGTCAAAAATGCGGATTTTCCCAAACCTTGCTTAAAGGGGCCAGGGGGGCGGACTGAGTCAGAAATGAGCAAAATCAAGCACAGTTGGGGCGTTTTGAGAAAATTGTGAAGGATTTTCCAAACCGGGCAAAATTTGAAAAAAACGACAGGGCCGGTAGTGTCGAAAAAGTCAAAAATGGGGATTTTCCAAAACCTTGCTAAAAGGGGCCTGGGGGGCGGACTAAGGAAGAAAGGAGCAAAATCAAGCACAGTTGGGGCATTTTGGGAAAATTATGAAGGATTTTCCAAACCGGGCAAAATTTGAAAAAAACGACAGGGCCGGTAGTGTCGAAAAAGTCAAAAATGCGGATTTTCCCCAACCTTGCTAAAAGGGGCCAGGGGGGCGGACTGAGTCAGAAATGAGCAAAATCAAGCACAGTTGGGGCGTTTTGAGAAAATTGTGAAGGATTTTCCAAAGTGGGCAAAAATTGAAAAAAACGACAGGGCCGGTAATGTCGAAAAAATCAAAAATGGGGATTTTCACAAACCTTGCTAAAAGGTGCCAGGGGGGCGGACTGAGTCAGAAAGGAGCAAAATCAAGCACAGTTGGGGCGTTTTGGGAAAATTGTGAAGGATTTTCCAAACCGGGCAAAATTTGAAAAAAACGACAGTGCCGGTAGTGTCGAAAAAGTCAAAAATGGGGATTTTCCCAAACTTTGCTTAAAGAGGCCAGAGGGGGGGGCTGGGTGAAAAAGGAGCAAAATCAAGCACAGTTGGGGCGTTTTGTGAAAATTGTGAAGGATTTTCCATAGTGGGCAAAAATTGAAAAAAACGACAGGGCCGGTAGTGTCGAAAAAGTCAAAAATGGGGATTTTCCCAAACCTTGCTAAAAGGGGCCAGGGGGGCGGGCTGAGTCAGAAAGGAGCAAAATCAAGCACAGTTGGGGCGTTGTGTGAAAATTGTGAAGGATTTTCCAAAGTGGGCAAAAATTGAAAAAAACGACAGGGCCGGTAGTGTCGAAAAAGTCAAAAATGCGGATTTTCCCAAACCTTGCTAAAAGGGGCCAGGGGGGCGGACTGAGTCAGAAATGAGCAAAATCAAGCACAGTTGGGGCGTTTTGAGAAAATTGTGAAGGATTTTCCAAACCGGGCAAAATTTGAAAAAAACGACAGGGCCGGTAGTGTCGAAAAAGTCAAAAATGGGGATTTTCCAAAACCTTGCTAAAAGGGGCCAGGGGGGCGGACTAAGTAAGAAAGGAGCAAAATCCAGCACAGTTGGGGCATTTTGGGAAAATTGTGAAGGATTTTCCAAACCGGGCAAAATTTGAAAAAAACGACAGGGCCGGTAGTGTCGAAAAAGTCAAAAATGCGGATTTTCCCAAATCTTTGCTAAAAGGGGCCAGGGGGCGGGCTTATTGAAAAACGAGCAAAATCAAGCACAGTTGGGGCGTTTTGTGAAAATTGTGAAGGATTTTCCAAAGTGGGCAAAAATTGAAAAAAACGACAGGGCCGGTAGTGTCGAAAAAGTCAAAAATGGGGATTTTCCCAAACCTTGCTAAAAGGTGCCAGGGGGTGGACTGAGTCAGAAAGGAGCAGAATCAAGCACAGTTGGGGCGTTTTGAGAAAATTGTGAAGGATTTTCCAAAGTGGGCAAAATTTGAAAAAAACGACAGGTCCGGTAGTGTCGAGAAAGTCAAAAAGTGGGATTTTCCCAAATTTTTGCTAAAAGGGGCCAGGGGGCGGGCTGATTGAAAAACGAGCAAAATCAAGCACAGTTGGGGCGTTTTTTGAAAATTGTGAAGGATTTTCCAAACCGGGCAAAATTTGAAAAAAAGACAGGGCCGATAGTGTCGAAAAAGTCAAAAATGGGGATTTTCCCAAACCTTGCTAAAAGGTGCCAGGGGGCGGACTGAGTCAGAAAGGAGCAAAATCAAGCACATTTGGGGCGTTTTGGGAAAATTGGGAAGGATTTTCCAACGTGGGCAAAAATTGAAAAAAACGACAGGGCCGGTAGTGTCGAAAAAGTCAAAAATGCGGATTTTCCCAAACCTTGCTTAAAGGGGCCAGGGG
This sequence comes from Scomber scombrus, assembly GCF_963691925.1. Lineage (NCBI taxonomy): Eukaryota > Metazoa > Chordata > Actinopteri > Scombriformes > Scombridae > Scomber > Scomber scombrus. The sequence continues at coordinate 37,826 of NW_026910271.1, read as the reverse complement.
GGCGGACTGAGTCAGAAATGAGCAAAATCAAGCACAGTTGGGGCGTTTTGAGAAAATTGTGAAGGATTTTCCAAACCGGGCAAAATTTGAAAAAAACGACAGGGCCGGTAGTGTCGAAAAAGTCAAAAATGGGGATTTTCCAAAACCTTGCTAAAAGGGGCCTGGGGGGCGGACTAAGGAAGAAAGGAGCAAAATCAAGCACAGTTGGGGCATTTTGGGAAAATTATGAAGGATTTTCCAAACCGGGCAAAATTTGAAAAAAACGACAGGGCCGGTAGTGTCGAAAAAGTCAAAAATGCGGATTTTCCCCAACCTTGCTAAAAGGGGCCAGGGGGGCGGACTGAGTCAGAAATGAGCAAAATCAAGCACAGTTGGGGCGTTTTGAGAAAATTGTGAAGGATTTTCCAAAGTGGGCAAAAATTGAAAAAAACGACAGGGCCGGTAATGTCGAAAAAATCAAAAATGGGGATTTTCACAAACCTTGCTAAAAGGTGCCAGGGGGGCGGACTGAGTCAGAAAGGAGCAAAATCAAGCACAGTTGGGGCGTTTTGGGAAAATTGTGAAGGATTTTCCAAACCGGGCAAAATTTGAAAAAAACGACAGTGCCGGTAGTGTCGAAAAAGTCAAAAATGGGGATTTTCCCAAACTTTGCTTAAAGAGGCCAGAGGGGGGGGCTGGGTGAAAAAGGAGCAAAATCAAGCACAGTTGGGGCGTTTTGTGAAAATTGTGAAGGATTTTCCATAGTGGGCAAAAATTGAAAAAAACGACAGGGCCGGTAGTGTCGAAAAAGTCAAAAATGGTAATTTTCCCAAACCTTGCTAAAAGGGGCCAGGGGGGCGGGCTGAGTCAGAAAGGAGCAAAATCAAGCACAGTTGGGGCGTTGTGTGAAAATTGTGAAGGATTTTCCAAAGTGGGCAAAAATTGAAAAAAACGACAGGGCCGGTAGTGTCGAAAAAGTCAAAAATGCGGATTTTCCCAAACCTTGCTAAAAGGGGCCAGGGGGGCGGACTGAGTCAGAAATGAGCAAAATCAAGCACAGTTGGGGCGTTTTGAGAAAATTGTGAAGGATTTTCCAAACCGGGCAAAATTTGAAAAAAACGACAGGGCCGGTAGTGTCGAAAAAGTCAAAAATGGGGATTTTCCAAAACCTTGCTAAAAGGGGCCAGGGGGGCGGACTAAGAAAGAAAGGAGCAAAATCCAGCACAGTTGGGGCATTTTGGGAAAATTGTGAAGGATTTTCCAAACCGGGCAAAATTTGAAAAAAACGACAGGGCCGGTAGTGTCGAAAAAGTCAAAAATGCGGATTTTCCCAAATCTTTGCTAAAAGGGGCCAGGGGGCGGGCTTATTGAAAAACGAGCAAAATCAAGCACAGTTGGGGCGTTTTGTGAAAATTGTGAAGGATTTTCCAAAGTGGGCAAAAATTGAAAAAAACGACAGGGCCGGTAGTGTCGAAAAAGTCAAAAATGGGGATTTTCCCAAACCTTGCTAAAAGGTGCCAGGGGGCGGACTGAGTCAGAAAGGAGCAAAATCAAGCACAGTTGGGGCGTTTTGGGAAAATTGGGAAGGATTTTCCAACGTGGGTAAAAATTGAAAAAAACGACAGGGCCGGTAGTGTCGAAAAAGTCAAAAATGCGGATTTTCCCAAACCTTGCTAAAAGGGGCCTGGGGGGCGGACTGAGTCAGAAATGAGCAAAATCAAGCACAGTTGGGGCGTTTTGAGAAAATTGTGAAGGATTTTCCAAACCGGGCAAAATTTGAAAAAAACGACAGGGCCGGTAGTGTCGAAAAAGTCAAAAATGGGGATTTTCCAAAACCTTGCTAAAAGGGGCCAGGGGGGCGGACTAAGTAAGAAAGGAGCAAAATCAAGCACAGTTGGGGCATTTTGGGAAAATTATGAAGGATTTTCCAAACCGGGCAAAATTTGAAAAAAACGACAGGGCCGGTAGTGTCGAAAAAGTCAAAAATGCGGATTTTCCCAAACCTTGCTAAAAGGGGCCAGGGGGGCGGACTGAGTCAGAAATGAGCAAAATCAAGCACAGTTGGGGCGTTTTGAGAAAATTGTGAAGGATTTTCCAAACCGGGCAAAATTTGAAAAAAACGACAGGGCCGGTAGTGTCGAAAAAGTCAAAAATGGGGATTTTCCCAAACTTTGCTTAAAGAGGCCAGAGGGGGGGGCTGGGTGAAAAAGGAGCAAAATCAAGCACAGTTGGGGCGTTTTGTGAAAATTGTGAAGGATTTTCCAACGTGGGCAAAAATTGAAAAAAACGACAGGGCCGGTAGTGTCGAAAAAGTCAAAAATGGGGATTTTCCCAAACCTTGCTAAAAGGGGCCAGGGTTGCGGGCTGTTTCAGAAAGGAGCAAAATCAAGCACAGTTGGGGCGTTTTGGGAAAATTGTGAAGGATTTTCCAAACCGGGCAAAATTTGAAAAAAACGACAGGGCCGGTAGTGTCGAAAAAGTCAAAAATGGGGATTTTCCCAAATCCTTGCTAAAAGGGGCCAGGGGGGCGGGCTGAGTGAGAAAGGAGCAAAATCAAGCACAGTTGGGGCGTTGTGTGAAAATTGTGAAGGATTTTCCAAACCGGGCAAAATTTGAAAAAAAAGACAGGGCCGGTAGTGTCGAAAAAGTCAAAAATGGGGATTTTCCAAAACCTTGCTAAAAGGGGCCAGGGGGGCGGACTAAGTAAGAAAGGAGCAAAATCAAGCACAGTTGGGGCATTTTGGGAAAATTGTGAAGGATTTTCCAAACCGGGCAAAATTTGAAAAAAACGACAGGGCCGGTAGTGTCGAAAAAGTCAAAAATGCGGATTTTCCCAAATCATTGCTAACAGGGGCCAGGGGGCGGGCTTATTGAAAAACGAGCAAAATCAAGCACAGTTGGGGCGTTTTGGGAAAATTGTGAAGGATTTTCCAAACCGGGTAAAATTTGAAAAAAAAGTCAAAGTAGTGTCGAAAAAGTCAAAAATGGGGATTTTCCCAAACCTTGCTAAAAGGGGCCAGGGGGGCGGACTGAGTCAGAAAGGAGCAAAATCAAGCACAGTTGGGGCGTTTTGGGAAAATTGTGAAGGATTTTCCAAACCGGGCAAAATTTGAAAAAAACGACAGTGCCGGTAGTGTCGAAAAAGTCAAAAATGGGGATTTTCCCAAACTTTGCTTAAAGAGGCCAGAGGGGGGGGGCTGGGTGAAAAAGGAGCAAAATCAAGCACAGTTGGGGCGTTTTGTGAAAATTGTGAAGGATTTTCCATAGTGGGCAAAAATTGAAAAAAACGACAGGGCCGGTAGTGTCGAAAAAGTCAAAAATGGGGATTTTCACAAACCTTGCTAAAAGGTGCCAGGGGGTGGACTGAGTCAGAAAGGAGCAAAATCAAGCACAGTTGGGGCGTTTTGAGAAAATTGTGAAGGATTTTCCAAAGTGGGCAAAATTTGAAAAAAACGACAGGTCCGGTAGTGTCGAAAAAGTCAAAAATTGGGATTTTCCCAAATTCTTGCTAAAAGGGGCCAGGGGGCGGGCTGATTGAAAAACGAGCAAAATCAAGCACAGTTGGGGCGTTTTGTGAAAATTGTGAAGGATTTTCCAAACCGGGCAAAATTTGAAAAAAAGACAGGGCCGGTAGTGTCGAAAAAGTCAAAAATGGGGATTTTCCCAAACCTTGCTAAAAGGTGCCAGGGGGCGGACTGAGTCAGAAAGGAGCAAAATCAAGCACAGTTGGGGCGTTTTGGGAAAATTGTGAAGGATTTTCCAACGTGGGCAAAAATTGAAAAAAACGACAGGGCCGGTAGTGTCGAAAAAGTCAAAAATGCGGATTTTCCCAAACCTTGCTAAAAGGGGCCAGGGGGGCGGACTGAGTCAGAAATGATCAAAATCAAGCACAGTTGGGGCGTTTTGAGAAAATTGTGAAGGATTTTCCAAACCTGGCAAAATTTGAAAAAAACGACAGGGCCGGTAGTGTCGAAAAAGTCAAAAAGTGGGATTTTCCCAAATTTTTGCTAAAAGGGGCCAGGGGGCGGGCTGATTGAAAAACGAGCAAAATCAAGCACAGTTGGGGCGTTTTGTGAAAATTGTGAAGGATTTTCCAAACCGGGCAAAATTGAAAAAAACGACAGGGCCGGTAGTGTCGAAAAAGTCAAAAATGGGGATTTTCCCAAACCTTGCTAAAAGGGGCCAGGGGGGCGGGCTGAGTGAGAAAGGAGCAAAATCAAGCACAGTTGGGGCGTTTTGTGAAAATTGTGAAGGATTTTCCAAAGTGGGCAAAAATTGAAAAAAACGACAGGGCCGGTAGTGTCGAAAAAGTCAAAAATGGGGATTTTCACAAACCTTGCTAAAAGGTGCCAGGGGGTGGACTGAGTCAGAAAGGAGCAAAATCAAGCACAGTTGGGGCGTTTTGAGAAAATTGTGAAGGATTTTCCAAAGTGGGCAAAATTTGAAAAAAACGACAGGTCCGGTAGTGTCGAAAAAGTCAAAAATGCGGATTTTCCCAAACCTTGCTAAAAGGGGCCAGGGGGGCGGACTGAGTCAGAAATGAGCAAAATCAAGCACAGTTGGGGCGTTTTGAGAAAATTGTGAAGGATTTTCCAAACCGGGCAAAATTTGAAGAAAACGACAGGTCCGGTAGTGTCGAAAAAGTCAAAAATGGGGATTTTCCAAAACCTTGCTAAAAGGGGCCTGGGGGGCGGACTAAGTAAGAAAGGAGCAAAATCAAGCACAGTTGGGGCGTTGTGTGAAAATTGTGAAGGATTTTCCAAAGTGGGCAAAAATTTTAAAAAACGACAGGGCCGGTAGTGTCGAAAAAGTCAAAAATGGGGATTTTCCCAAACCTTGCTAAAAGGGGCCAGGGGGGCGGACTGAGTCAGAAAGGAGCAAAATCAAGCACAGTTGGGGCGTTTTGGGAAAATTGTGAAGGATTTTCCAAACCGGGCAAAATTTGAAAAAAACGACAGTGCCGGTAGTGTCGAAAAAGTCAAAAATGGGGATTTTCACAAACCTTGCTAAAAGGTGCCAGGGGGTGGACTGAGTCAGAAAGGAGCAAAATCAAGCACAGTTGGGGCGTTTTGAGAAAATTGTGAAGGATTTTCCAAAGTGGGCAAAATTTGAAAAAAACGACAGGTCCGGTAGTGTCGAAAAAGTCAAAAATGCGGATTTTCCCAAACCTTGCTAAAAGGGGCCAGGGGGGCGGACTGAGTCAGAAATGAGCAAAATCAAGCACAGTTGGGGCGTTTTGAGAAAATTGTGAAGGATTTTCCAAACCGGGCAAAATTTGAAGAAAACGACAGGTCCGGTAGTGTCGAAAAAGTCAAAAATGGGGATTTTCCAAAACCTTGCTAAAAGGGGCCTGGGGGGCGGACTAAGTAAGAAAGGAGCAAAATCAAGCACAGTTGGGGCGTTGTGTGAAAATTGTGAAGGATTTTCCAAAGTGGGCAAAAATTTTAAAAAACGACAGGGCCGGTAGTGTCGAAAAAGTCAAAAATGGGGATTTTCCCAAACCTTGCTAAAAGGGGCCAGGGGGGCGGACTGAGTCAGAAAGGAGCAAAATCAAGCACAGTTGGGGCGTTTTGGGAAAATTGTGAAGGATTTTCCAAACCGGGCAAAATTTGAAAAAAACGACAGTGCCGGTAGTGTCGAAAAAGTCAAAAATGGGGATTTTCCCAAACTTTGCTTAAAGAGGCCAGAGGGGGGGGGCTGGGTGAAAAAGGAGCAAAATCAAGCACAGTTGGGGCGTTTTGTGAAAATTGTGAAGGATTTTCCATAGTGGGCAAAAATTGAAAAAAACGACAGGGCCGGTAGTGTCGAAAAAGTCAAAAATGGGGATTTTCCCAAACCTTGCTAAAAGGGGCCAGGGGGGCGGGCTGAGTCAGAAAGGAGCAAAATCAAGCACAGTTGGGGCGTTTTGGGAAAATTGTGAAGGATTTTCCAAACCGGGCAAAATTTGAAAAAAACGACAGGGCCGGTAGTGTCGAAAAAGTCAAAAATGGGGATTTTCCCAAATCCTTGCTAAAAGGGGCCAGGGGGGCGGGCTGAGTGAGAAAGGAGCAAAATCAAGCACAGTTGGGGCGTTGTGTGAAAATTGTGAAGGATTTTCCAAACCGGGCAAAATTTGAAAAAAAAGACAGGGCCGGTAGTGTCGAAAAAGTCAAAAATGGGGATTTTCCCAAACCTTGCTAAAAGGGGCCAGGGGGGCGGACTGAGTCAGAAATGAGCAAAATCAAGCACAGTTGGGGCGTTTTGAGAAAATTGTGAAGGATTTTCCAAACCGGGCAAAATTTGAAAAAAACGACAGGGCTGGTAGTGTCGAAAAAGTCAAAAATGGGGATTTTCCAAAACCTTGCTAAAAGGGGCCAGGGGGGCGGACTAAGTAAGAAAGGAGCAAAATCAAGCACAGTTGGGGCATTTTGGGAAAATTGTGAAGGATTTTCCAAACCGGGCAAAATTTGAAAAAAACGACAGGGCCGGTAGTGTCGAAAAAGTCAAAAATGCGGATTTTCCCAAATCTTTGCTAAAAGGGGCCAGGGGGCGGGCTTATTGAAAAACGAGCAAAATCAAGCACAGTTGGGGCGTTTTGGGAAAATTGTGAAGGATTTTCCAAACCGGGTAAAATTTGAAAAAAAAGTCAAAGTAGTGTCGAAAAAGTCAAAAATGGGGATTTTCCAAAACCTTGCTAAAAGGGGCCAGGGGGGCGGACTAAGTAAGAAAGGAGCAAAATCAAGCACAGTTGGGGCATTTTGGGAAAATTATGAAGGATTTTCCAAACCGGGCAAAATTTGAAAAAAACGACAGGGCCGGTAGTGTCGAAAAAGTCAAAAATGGGGATTTTCCCAAACTTTGCTTAAAGAGGCCAGAGGGGGGGGCTGGGTGAAAAAGGAGCAAAATCAAGCACAGTTGGGGCGTTTTGTGAAAATTGTGAAGGATTTTCCATAGTGGGCAAAAATTGAAAAAAACGACAGGGCCGGTAGTGTCGAAAAAGTCAAAAATGGTAATTTTCCCAAACCTTGCTAAAAGGGGCCAGGGGGGCGGGCTGAGTCAGAAAGGAGCAAAATCAAGCACAGTTGGGGCGTTGTGTGAAAATTGTGAAGGATTTTCCAAAGTGGGCAAAAATTGAAAAAAACGACAGGGCCGGTAGTGTCGAAAAAGTCAAAAATGCGGATTTTCCCAAACCTTGCTAAAAGGGGCCAGGGGGGCGGACTGAGTCAGAAATGAGCAAAATCAAGCACAGTTGGGGCGTTTTGAGAAAATTGTGAAGGATTTTCCAAACCGGGCAAAATTTGAAAAAAACGACAGGGCCGGTAGTGTCGAAAAAGTCAAAAATGGGGATTTTCCAAAACCTTGCTAAAAGGGGCCAGGGGGGCGGACTAAGTAAGAAAGGAGCAAAATCCAGCACAGTTGGGGCATTTTGGGAAAATTGTGAAGGATTTTCCAAACCGGGCAAAATTTGAAAAAAACGACAGGGCCGGTAGTGTCGAAAAAGTCAAAAATGCGGATTTTCCCAAATCTTTGCTAAAAGGGGCCAGGGGGCGGGCTTATTGAAAAACGAGCAAAATCAAGCACAGTTGGGGCGTTTTGTGAAAATTGTGAAGGATTTTCCAAAGTGGGCAAAAATTGAAAAAAACGACAGGGCCGGTAGTGTCGAAAAAGTCAAAAATGGGGATTTTCCCAAACCTTGCTAAAAGGTGCCAGGGGGTGGACTGAGTCAGAAAGGAGCAGAATCAAGCACAGTTGGGGCGTTTTGAGAAAATTGTGAAGGATTTTCCAAAGTGGGCAAAATTTGAAAAAAACGACAGGTCCGGTAGTGTCGAGAAAGTCAAAAAGTGGGATTTTCCCAAATTTTTGCTAAAAGGGGCCAGGGGGCGGGCTGATTGAAAAACGAGCAAAATCAAGCACAGTTGGGGCGTTTTGTGAAAATTGTGAAGGATTTTCCAAACCGGGCAAAATTTGAAAAAAAGACAGGGCCGATAGTGTCGAAAAAGTCAAAAATGGGGATTTTCCCAAACCTTGCTAAAAGGTGCCAGGGGGCGGACTGAGTCAGAAAGGAGCAAAATCAAGCACATTTGGGGCGTTTTGGGAAAATTGGGAAGGATTTTCCAACGTGGGCAAAAATTGAAAAAAACGACAGGGCCGGTAGTGTCGAAAAAGTCAAAAATGCGGATTTTCCCAAACCTTGCTTAAAGGGGCCAGGGGGGCGGACTGAGTCAGAAATGAGCAAAATCAAGCACAGTTGGGGCGTTTTGAGAAAATTGTGAAGGATTTTCCAAACCGGGCAAAATTTGAAAAAAACGACAGGGCCGGTAGTGTCGAAAAAGTCAAAAATGGGGATTTTCCAAAACCTTGCTAAAAGGGGCCTGGGGGGCGGACTAAGGAAGAAAGGAGCAAAATCAAGCACAGTTGGGGCATTTTGGGAAAATTATGAAGGATTTTCCAAACCGGGCAAAATTTGAAAAAAACGACAGGGCCGGTAGTGTCGAAAAAGTCAAAAATGCGGATTTTCCCAAACCTTGCTAAAAGGGGCCAGGGGGGCGGACTGAGTCAGAAATGAGCAAAATCAAGCACAGTTGGGGCGTTTTGAGAAAATTGTGAAGGATTTTCCAAAGTGGGCAAAATTTGAAAAAAACGACAGGGCCGGTAGTGTCGAAAAAGTCAAAAATGGGGATTTTCCAAAACCTTGCTAAAAGGGGCCAGGGGGGCGGGCTGAGTGAGATAGGAGCAAAATCAAGCACAGTTGGGGCGTTTTGTGAAAATTGTGAAGGATTTTCCAAAGTGGGCAAAAATTGAAAAAAACGACAGGGCCGGTAATGTCGAAAAAATCAAAAATGGGGATTTTCACAAACCTTGCTAAAAGGGGCCAGGGGGGCGGACTGAGTCAGAAATGAGCAAAATCAAGCACAGTTGGGGCGTTTTGAGAAAATTGTGAAGGATTTTCCAAACCGGGCAAAATTTGAAAAAAACGACAGGGCCGGTAGTGTCGAAAAAGTCAAAAATGGGGATTTTCCAAAACCTTGCTAAAAGGGGCCAGGGGGGCGGGCTGAGTGAGATAGGAGCAAAATCAAGCACAGTTGGGGCGTTTTGTGAAAATTGTGAAGGATTTTCCAAAGTGGGCAAAAATTGAAAAAAACGACAGGGCCGGTAATGTCGAAAAAATCAAAAATGGGGATTTTCACAAACCTTGCTAAAAGGGGCCAGGGGGGCGGGCTGAGTGAGAAAGGAGCAAAATCAAGCACAGTTGGGGCGTTTTGGGAAAATTGTGAAGGATTTTCCAAACCGGGCAAAATTTGAAAAAAACGACAGTGCCGGTAGTGTCGAAAAAGTCAAAAATGGGGATTTTCCCAAACTTTGCTTAAAGAGGCCAGAGGGGGGGGCTGGGTGAAAAAGGAGCAAAATCAAGCACAGTTGGGGCGTTTTGTGAAAATTGTGAAGGATTTTCCATAGTGGGCAAAAATTGAAAAAAACGACAGGGCCGGTAGTGTCGAAAAAGTCAAAAATGGGGATTTTCACAAACCTTGCTAAAAGGGGCCAGGGGGGTGGACTGAGTCAGAAAGGAGCAAAATCAAGCACAGTTGGGGCGTTTTGAGAAAATTGTGAAGGATTTTCCAAAGTGGGCAAAATTTGAAAAAAACGACAGGTCCGGTAGTGTCGAAAAAGTCAAAAATTGGGATTTTCCCAAATTCTTGCTAAAAGGGGCCAGGGGGCGGGCTGATTGAAAAACGAGCAAAATCAAGCACAGTTGGGGCGTTTTGTGAAAATTGTGAAGGATTTTCCAAACCGGGCAAAATTTGAAAAAAAGACAGGGCCGGTAGTGTCGAAAAAGTCAAAAATGGGGATTTTCCCAAACCTTGCTAAAAGGTGCCAGGGGGCGGACTGAGTCAGAAAGGAGCAAAATCAAGCACAGTTGGGGCGTTTTGGGAAAATTGTGAAGGATTTTCCATAGTGGGCAAAAATTGAAAAAAACGACAGGGCCGGTAGTGTCGAAAAAGTCAAAAATGGGGATTTTCACAAACCTTGCTAAAAGATGCCAGGGGGTGGACTGAGTCAGAAAGGAGCAAAATCAAGCACAGTTGGGGCGTTTTGAGAAAATTGTGAAGGATTTTCCAAAGTGGGCAAAATTTGAAAAAAACGACAGGTCCGGTAGTGTCGAAAAAGTCAAAAATTGGGATTTTCCCAAATTCTTGCTAAAAGGGGCCAGGGGGCGGGCTGATTGAAAAACGAGCAAAATCAAGCACAGTTGGGGCGTTTTGTGAAAATTGTGAAGGATTTTCCAAACCGGGCAAAATTTGAAAAAAAGACAGGGCCGGTAGTGTCGAAAAAGTCAAAAATGGGGATTTTCCCAAACCTTGCTAAAAGGTGCCAGGGGGCGGACTGAGTCAGAAAGGAGCAAAATCAAGCACAGTTGGGGCGTTTTGAGAAAATTGTGAAGGATTTTCCAAAGTGGGCAAAATTTGAAAAAAACGACAGGTCCGGTAGTGTCGAAAAAGTCAAAAATGCGGATTTTCCCAAACCTTGCTAAAAGGGGCCAGGGGGGCGGACTGAGTCAGAAATGAGCAAAATCAAGCACAGTTGGGGCGTTTTGAGAAAATTGTGAAGGATTTTCCAAACCGGGCAAAATTTGAAGAAAACGACAGGTCCGGTAGTGTCGAAAAAGTCAAAAATGGGGATTTTCCAAAACCTTGCTAAAAGGGGCCTGGGGGGCGGACTAAGTAAGAAAGGAGCAAAATCAAGCACAGTTGGGGCGTTGTGTGAAAATTGTGAAGGATTTTCCAAAGTGGGCAAAAATTTTAAAAAACGACAGGGCCGGTAGTGTCGAAAAAGTCAAAAATGGGGATTTTCCCAAACCTTGCTAAAAGGGGCCAGGGGGGCGGACTGAGTCAGAAAGGAGCAAAATCAAGCACAGTTGGGGCGTTTTGGGAAAATTGTGAAGGATTTTCCAAACCGGGCAAAATTTGAAAAAAACGACAGTGCCGGTAGTGTCGAAAAAGTCAAAAATGGGGATTTTCCCAAACTTTGCTTAAAGAGGCCAGAGGGGGGGGCTGGGTGAAAAAGGAGCAAAATCAAGCACAGTTGGGGCGTTTTGGGAAAATTGTGAAGGATTTTCCAAACCGGGCAAAATTTGAAAAAAACGACAGGGCCGGTAGTGTCGAAAAAGTCAAAAATGGGGATTTTCCCAAATCCTTGCTAAAAGGGGCCAGGGGGGCGGGCTGAGTGAGAAAGGAGCAAAATCAAGCACAGTTGGGGCGTTGTGTGAAAATTGTGAAGGATTTTCCAAACCGGGCAAAATTTGAAAAAAAAGACAGGGCCGGTAGTGTCGAAAAAGTCAAAAATGGGGATTTTCCCAAACCTTGCTAAAAGGGGCCAGGGGGGCGGACTAAGTAAGAAAGGAGCAAAATCAAGCACAGTTGGGGCATTTTGGGAAAATTGTGAAGGATTTTCCAAACCGGGCAAAATTTGAAAAAAACGACAGGGCCGGTAGTGTCGAAAAAGTCAAAAATGCGGATTTTCCCAAATCTTACCTAACAGGGGCCAGGGGGCGGGCTTATTGAAAAACGACCAAAATCAAGCACAGTTGGGGCGTTTTGGGAAAATTGTGAAGGATTTTCCAAACCGGGTAAAATTTGAAAAAAAAGTCAAAGTAGTGTCGAAAAAGTCAAAAATGGGGATTTTCCCAAACCTTGCTAAAAGGGGCCAGGGGGGCGGACTGAGTCAGAAAGGAGCAAAATCAAGCACAGTTGGGGCGTTTTGGGAAAATTGTGAAGGATGTTCCAAACCGGGCAAAATTTGAAAAAAACGACAGGTCCGGTAGTGTCGAAAAAGTCAAAAATGGGGATTTTCACAAACCTTGCTAAAAGGTGCCAGGGGGTGGACTGAGTCAGAAAGGAGCAAAATCAAGCACAGTTGGGGCGTTTTGAGAAAATTGTGAAGGATTTTCCAAAGTGGGCAAAATTTGAAAAAAACGACAGGTCCGGTAGTGTCGAAAAAGTCAAAAAGTGGGATTTTCCCAAATTTTTGCTAAAAGGGGCCAGGGGGCGGGCTGATTGAAAAACGAGCAAAATCAAGCACAGTTGGGGCGTTTTGTGAAAATTGTGAAGGATTTTCCAAACCGGGCAAAATTGAAAGAAACGACAGGGCCGGTAGTGTCGAAAAAGTCAAAAATGGTAATTTTCCCAAACCTTGCTAAAAGGGGCCAGGGGGGCGGGCTGAGTCAGAAAGGAGCAAAATCAAGCACAGTTGGGGCGTTGTGTGAAAATTGTGAAGGATTTTCCAAAGTGGGCAAAAATTGAAAAAAACGACAGGGCCGGTAGTGTCGAAAAAGTCAAAAATGGGGATTTTCCAAAACCTTGCTAAAAGGGGCCAGGGGGGCGGACTAAGTAAGAAAGGAGCAAAATCCAGCACAGTTGGGGCATTTTGGGAAAATTGTGAAGGATTTTCCAAACCGGGCAAAATTTGAAAAAAACGACAGGGCCGGTAGTGTCGAAAAAGTCAAAAATGCGGATTTTCCCAACCCTTGCTAAAAGGGGCCAGGGGGGCGGACTGAGTCAGAAATGAGCAAAATCAAGCACAGTTGGGGCGTTTTGAGAAAATTGTGAAGGATTTTCCAAACCGGGCAAAATTTGAAAAAAACGACAGGGCCGGTAGTGTCGAAAAAGTCAAAAATGGGGATTTTCCAAAACCTTGCTAAAAGGGGCCAGGGGGGCGGACTAAGTAAGAAAGGAGCAAAATCAAGCACAGTTGGGGCATTTTGGGAAAATTATGAAGGATTTTCCAAACCGGGCAAAATTTGAAAAAAACGACAGGGCCGGTAGTGTCGAAAAAGTCAAAAATGCGGATTTTCCCAAACCTTGCTAAAAGGGGCCAGGGGGGCGGACTGAGTCAGAAAGGAGCAAAATCAAGCACAGTTGGGGCGTTTTGAGAAAATTGTGAAGGATTTTCCAAACCGGGCAAAATTTGAAAAAAACGACAGGGCCGGTAGTGTCGAAAAAGTCAAAAATGGGGATTTTCCAAAACCTTGCTAAAAGGGGCCAGGGGGGCGGACTAAGTAAGAAAGGAGCAAAATCAAGCACAGTTGGGGCATTTTGGGAAAATTGTGAAGGATTTTCCAAACCGGGCAAAATTTGAAAAAAACGACAGGGCCGGTAGTGTCGAAAAAGTCAAAAATGCGGATTTTCCCAAATCTTTGCTAACAGGGGCCAGGGGGCGGGCTTATTGAAAAACGACCAAAATCAAGCACAGTTGGGGCGTTTTGGGAAAATTGTGAAGGATTTTCCAAACCGGGTAAAATTTGAAAAAAAAGTCAAAGTAGTGTCGAAAAAGTCAAAAATGGGGATTTTCCCAAACCTTGCTAAAAGGGGCCAGGGGGGCGGACTGAGTCAGAAAGGAGCAAAATCAAGCACAGTTGGGGCGTTTTGAGAAAATTGTGAAGGATTTTCCAAACCGGGCAAAATTTGAAAAAAAAGTCAAAGTAGTGTCGAAAAAGTCAAAAATGGGGATTTTCCCAAACCTTGCTAAAAGGGGCCAGGGGGGCGGACTGAGTCAGAAAGGAGCAAAATCAAGCACAGTTGGGGCGTTTTGGGAAAATTGTGAAGGATTTTCCAAACCGGGTAAAATTTGAAAAAAAAGTCAAAGTAGTGTCGAAAAAGTCAAAAATGGGGATTTTCCCAAACCTTGCTAAAAGGGGCCAGGGGGGCGGACTGAGTCAGAAAGGAGCAAAATCAAGCACAGTTGGGGCGTTTTGGGAAAATTGTGAAGGATTTTCCAAACCGGGCAAAATTTGAAAAAAACGACAGTGCCGGTAGTGTCGAAAAAGTCAAAAATGGGGATTTTCCCAAACTTTGCTTAAAGAGGCCTGAGGGGGGGGGCTGGGTGAAAAAGGAGCAAAATCAAGCACAGTTGGGGCGTTTTGTGAAAATTGTGAAGGATTTTCCATAGTGGGCAAAAATTGAAAAAAACGACAGGGCCGGTAGTGTCGAAAAAGTCAAAAATGGGGATTTTCACAAACCTTGCTAAAAGGTGCCAGGGGGTGGACTGAGTCAGAAAGGAGCAAAATCAAGCACAGTTGGGGCGTTTTGAGAAAATTGTGAAGGATTTTCCAAACCGGGCAAAATTTGAAAAAAACGACAGGTCCGGTAGTGTCGAAAAAGTCAAAAATTGGGATTTTCCCAAATTCTTGCTAAAAGGGGCCAGGGGGCGGGCTGATTGAAAAACGAGCAAAATCAAGCACAGTTGGGGCGTTTTGTGAAAATTGTGAAGGATTTTCCAAACCGGGCAAAATTTGAAAAAAAGACAGGGCCGGTAGTGTCGAAAAAGTCAAAAATGGGGATTTTTTCCAAACCTTGCTAAAAGGTGCCAAGGGGCGGACTGAGTCAGAAAGGAGCAAAATCAAGCACAGTTGGGGCGTTTTGGGAAAATTGTGAAGGATTTTCCAACGTGGGCAAAAATTGAAAAAAACGACAGGGCCGGTAGTGTCGAAAAAGTCAAAAATGCGGATTTTCCCAAACCTTGCTAAAAGGGGCCAGGGGGGCGGACTGAGTCAGAAATGATCAAAATCAAGCACAGTTGGGGCGTTTTGAGAAAATTGTGAAGGATTTTCCAAACCTGGCAAAATTTGAAAAAAACGACAGGGCCGGTAGTGTCGAAAAAGTCAAAAAGTGGGATTTTCCCAAATTTTTGCTAAAAGGGGCCAGGGGGCGGGCTGATTGAAAAACGAGCAAAATCAAGCACAGTTGGGGCGTTTTGTGAAAATTGTGAAGGATTTTCCAAACCGGGCAAAATTGAAAAAAACGACAGGGCCGGTAGTGTCGAAAAAGTCAAAAATGGGGATTTTCCCAAACCTTGCTAAAAGGGGCCAGGGGGGCGGGCTGAGTGAGAAAGGAGCAAAATCAAGCACAGTTGGGGCGTTTTGTGAAAATTGTGAAGGATTTTCCAAAGTGGGCAAAAATTGAAAAAAACGACAGGGCCGGTAGTGTCGAAAAAGTCAAAAATGGGGATTTTCACAAACCTTGCTAAAAGGTGCCAGGGGGTGGACTGAGTCAGAAAGGAGCAAAATCAAGCACAGTTGGGGCGTTTTGAGAAAATTGTGAAGGATTTTCCAAAGTGGGCAAAATTTGAAAAAAACGACAGGTCCGGTAGTGTCGAAAAAGTCAAAAATGCGGATTTTCCCAAACCTTGCTAAAAGGGGCCAGGGGGGCGGACTGAGTCAGAAATGAGCAAAATCAAGCACAGTTGGGGCGTTTTGAGAAAATTGTGAAGGATTTTCCAAACCGGGCAAAATTTGAAGAAAACAACAGGTCCGGTAGTGTCGAAAAAGTCAAAAATGGGGATTTTCCAAAACCTTGCTAAAAGGGGCCAGGGGGGCGGACTGAGTCAGAAAGGAGCAAAATCAAGCACAGTTGGGGCGTTTTGGGAAAATTGTGAAGGATTTTCCAAACCGGGCAAAATTTGAAAAAAACGACAGGGCCGGTAGTGTCGAAAAAGTCAAAAATGGGGATTTTCCCAAATCCTTGCTAAAAGGGGCCAGGGGGGCGGGCTGAGTGAGAAAGGAGCAAAATCAAGCACAGTTGGGGCGTTGTGTGAAAATTGTGAAGGATTTTCCAAACCGGGCAAAATTTGAAAAAAAAGACAGGGCCGGTAGTGTCGAAAAAGTCAAAAATGGGGATTTTCCCAAACCTTGCTAAAAGGGGCCAGGGGGGCGGACTGAGTCAGAAATGAGCAAAATCAAGCACAGTTGGGGCGTTTTGAGAAAATTGTGAAGGATTTTCCAAACCGGGCAAAATTTGAAAAAAACGACAGGGCCGGTAGTGTCGAAAAAGTCAAAAATGGGGATTTTCCAAAACCTTGCTAAAAGGGGCCAGGGGGGCGGACTAAGTAAGAAAGGAGCAAAATCAAGCACAGTTGGGGCATTTTGGGAAAATTGTGAAGGATTTTCCAAACCGGGCAAAATTCGAAAAAGTCAAAAATGCGGATTTTCCCAAATCTTTGCTAAAAGGGGCCAGGGGGCGGGCTTATTGAAAAACGAGCAAAATCAAGCACAGTTGGGGCGTTTTGGGAAAATTGTGAAGGATTTTCCAAACCGGGTAAAATTTGAAAAAAAAAGTCAAAGTAGTGTCGAAAAAGTCAAAAATGGGGATTTTCCCAAACCTTGCTAAAAGGGGCCAGGGGGGCGGACTGAGTCAGAAAGGAGCAAAATCAAGCACAGTTGGGGCGTTTTGGGAAAATTGTGAAGGATTTTCCAAACCGGGCAAAATTTGAAGAAAACGACAGGTCCGGTAGTGTCGAAAAAGTCAAAAATGGGGATTTTCCAAAACCTTGCTAAAAGGGGCCAGGGGGGCGGACTGAGTCAGAAAGGAGCAAAATCAAGCACAGTTGGGGCGTTTTGGGAAAATTGTGAAGGATTTTCCAAACCGGGCAAAATTTGAAAAAAACGACAGGGCCGGTAGTGTCGAAAAAGTCAAAAATGGGGATTTTCCCAAATCCTTGCTAAAAGGGGCCAGGGGGGCGGGCTGAGTGAGAAAGGAGCAAAATCAAGCACAGTTGGGGCGTTGTGTGAAAATTGTGAAGGATTTTCCAAACCGGGCAAAATTTGAAAAAAAAGACAGGGCCGGTAGTGTCGAAAAAGTCAAAAATGGGGATTTTCCCAAACCTTGCTAAAAGGGGCCAGGGGGGCGGACTGAGTCAGAAATGAGCAAAATCAAGCACAGTTGGGGCGTTTTGAGAAAATTGTGAAGGATTTTCCAAACCGGGCAAAATTTGAAAAAAACGACAGGGCCGGTAGTGTCGAAAAAGTCAAAAATGGGGATTTTCCAAAACCTTGCTAAAAGGGGCCAGGGGGGCGGACTAAGTAAGAAAGGAGCAAAATCAAGCACAGTTGGGGCATTTTGGGAAAATTGTGAAGGATTTTCCAAACCGGGCAAAATTCGAAAAAGTCAAAAATGCGGATTTTCCCAAATCTTTGCTAAAAGGGGCCAGGGGGCGGGCTTATTGAAAAACGAGCAAAATCAAGCACAGTTGGGGCGTTTTGGGAAAATTGTGAAGGATTTTCCAAACCGGGTAAAATTTTAAAAAAAAGTCAAAGTAGTGTCGAAAAAGTCAAAAATGGGGATTTTCCCAAACCTTGCTAAAAGGGGCCAGGGGGGCGGACTGAGTCAGAAAGGAGCAAAATCAAGCACAGTTGGGGCGTTTTGGGAAAATTGTGAAGGATTTTCCAAACCGGGCAAAATTTGAAAAAAACGACAGTGCCGGTAGTGTCGAAAAAGTCAAAAATTGGGATTTTCCCAAATTCTTGCTAAAAGGGGCCAGGGGGCGGGCTGATTGAAAAACGAGCAAAATCAAGCACAGTTGGGGCGTTGTGTGAAAATTGTGAAGGATTTTCCAAAGTGGGCAAAAATTTTAAAAAACGACAGGGCCGGTAGTGTCGAAAAAGTCAAAAATGGGGATTTTCCCAAACCTTGCTAAAAGGGGCCAGGGGGGCGGACTGAGTCAGAAAGGAGCAAAATCAAGCACAGTTGGGGCGTTTTGGGAAAATTGTGAAGGATTTTCCAAACCGGGCAAAATTTGAAAAAAACGACAGTGCCGGTAGTGTCGAAAAAGTCAAAAATGGGGATTTTCCCAAACTTTGCTTAAAGAGGCCTGAGGGGGGGGGCTGGGTGAAAAAGGAGCAAAATCAAGCACAGTTGGGGCGTTTTGTGAAAATTGTGAAGGATTTTCCATAGTGGGCAAAAATTGAAAAAAACGACAGGGCCGGTAGTGTCGAAAAAGTCAAAAATGGGGATTTTCACAAACCTTGCTAAAAGGTGCCAGGGGGTGGACTGAGTCAGAAAGGAGCAAAATCAAGCACAGTTGGGGCGTTTTGAGAAAATTGTGAAGGATTTTCCAAACCGGGCAAAATTTGAAAAAAACGACAGGTCCGGTAGTGTCGAAAAAGTCAAAAATTGGGATTTTCCCAAATTCTTGCTAAAAGGGGCCAGGGGGCGGGCTGATTGAAAAACGAGCAAAATCAAGCACAGTTGGGGCGTTTTGTGAAAATTGTGAAGGATTTTCCAAACCGGGCAAAATTTGAAAAAAAGACAGGGCCGGGTAGTGTCGAAAAAGTCAAAAATGGGGATTTTTTCCAAACCTTGCTAAAAGGTGCCAAGGGGCGGACTGAGTCAGAAAGGAGCAAAATCAAGCACAGTTGGGGCGTTTTGGGAAAATTGTGAAGGATTTTCCAACGTGGGCAAAAATTGAAAAAAACGACAGGGCCGGTAGTGTCGAAAAAGTCAAAAATGCGGATTTTCCCAAACCTTGCTAAAAGGGGCCAGGGGGGCGGACTGAGTCAGAAATGATCAAAATCAAGCACAGTTGGGGCGTTTTGAGAAAATTGTGAAGGATTTTCCAAACCTGGCAAAATTTGAAAAAAACGACAGGGCCGGTAGTGTCGAAAAAGTCAAAAAGTGGGATTTTCCCAAATTTTTGCTAAAAGGGGCCAGGGGGCGGGCTGATTGAAAAACGAGCAAAATCAAGCACAGTTGGGGCGTTTTGTGAAAATTGTGAAGGATTTTCCAAACCGGGCAAAATTGAAAAAAACGACAGGGCCGGGTAGTGTCGAAAAAGTCAAAAATGGGGATTTTCCCAAACCTTGCTAAAAGGGGCCAGGGGGGCGGGCTGAGTGAGAAAGGAGCAAAATCAAGCACAGTTGGGGCGTTTTGTGAAAATTGTGAAGGATTTTCCAAAGTGGGCAAAAATTGAAAAAAACGACAGGGCCGGTAGTGTCGAAAAAGTCAAAAATGGGGATTTTCACAAACCTTGCTAAAAGGTGCCAGGGGGTGGACTGAGTCAGAAAGGAGCAAAATCAAGCACAGTTGGGGCGTTTTGAGAAAATTGTGAAGGATTTTCCAAAGTGGGCAAAATTTGAAAAAAACGACAGGTCCGGTAGTGTCGAAAAAGTCAAAAATGCGGATTTTCCCAAACCTTGCTAAAAGGGGCCAGGGGGGCGGACTGAGTCAGAAATGAGCAAAATCAAGCACAGTTGGGGCGTTTTGAGAAAATTGTGAAGGATTTTCCAAACCGGGCAAAATTTGAAGAAAACAACAGGTCCGGTAGTGTCGAAAAAGTCAAAAATGGGGATTTTCCAAAACCTTGCTAAAAGGGGCCAGGGGGGCGGACTGAGTCAGAAAGGAGCAAAATCAAGCACAGTTGGGGCGTTTTGGGAAAATTGTGAAGGATTTTCCAAACCGGGCAAAATTTGAAAAAAACGACAGGGCCGGTAGTGTCGAAAAAGTCAAAAATGGGGATTTTCCCAAATCCTTGCTAAAAGGGGCCAGGGGGGCGGGCTGAGTGAGAAAGGAGCAAAATCAAGCACAGTTGGGGCGTTGTGTGAAAATTGTGAAGGATTTTCCAAACCGGGCAAAATTTGAAAAAAAAGACAGGGCCGGTAGTGTCGAAAAAGTCAAAAATGGGGATTTTCCCAAACCTT
Organism: Scomber scombrus; assembly: GCF_963691925.1. Classification (NCBI taxonomy): domain Eukaryota; kingdom Metazoa; phylum Chordata; class Actinopteri; order Scombriformes; family Scombridae; genus Scomber; species Scomber scombrus. Next base: position 18,403 of record NW_026910271.1, on the reverse strand, counting down.
GCTAAAAGGGGCCAGGGGGGCGGACTGAGTCAGAAATGAGCAAAATCAAGCACAGTTGGGGCGTTTTGAGAAAATTGTGAAGGATTTTCCAAACCGGGCAAAATTTGAAAAAAACGACAGGGCCGGTAGTGTCGAAAAAGTCAAAAATGGGGATTTTCCAAAACCTTGCTAAAAGGGGCCAGGGGGGCGGACTAAGTAAGAAAGGAGCAAAATCAAGCACAGTTGGGGCATTTTGGGAAAATTGTGAAGGATTTTCCAAACCGGGCAAAATTCGAAAAAGTCAAAAATGCGGATTTTCCCAAATCTTTGCTAAAAGGGGCCAGGGGGCGGGCTTATTGAAAAACGAGCAAAATCAAGCACAGTTGGGGCGTTTTGGGAAAATTGTGAAGGATTTTCCAAACCGGGTAAAATTTGAAAAAAAAAGTCAAAGTAGTGTCGAAAAAGTCAAAAATGGGGATTTTCCCAAACCTTGCTAAAAGGGGCCAGGGGGGCGGATTGAGTCAGAAAGGAGCAAAATCAAGCACAGTTGGGGCGTTTTGGGAAAATTGTGAAGGATTTTCCAAACCGGGCAAAATTTGAAGAAAACGACAGGTCCGGTAGTGTCGAAAAAGTCAAAAATGGGGATTTTCCAAAACCTTGCTAAAAGGGGCCAGGGGGGCGGACTGAGTCAGAAAGGAGCAAAATCAAGCACAGTTGGGGCGTTTTGGGAAAATTGTGAAGGATTTTCCAAACCGGGCAAAATTTGAAAAAAACGACAGGGCCGGTAGTGTCGAAAAAGTCAAAAATGGGGATTTTCCCAAATCCTTGCTAAAAGGGGCCAGGGGGGCGGGCTGAGTGAGAAAGGAGCAAAATCAAGCACAGTTGGGGCGTTGTGTGAAAATTGTGAAGGATTTTCCAAACCGGGCAAAATTTGAAAAAAAAGACAGGGCCGGTAGTGTCGAAAAAGTCAAAAATGGGGATTTTCCCAAACCTTGCTAAAAGGGGCCAGGGGGGCGGACTGAGTCAGAAATGAGCAAAATCAAGCACAGTTGGGGCGTTTTGAGAAAATTGTGAAGGATTTTCCAAACCGGGCAAAATTTGAAAAAAACGACAGGGCCGGTAGTGTCGAAAAAGTCAAAAATGGGGATTTTCCAAAACCTTGCTAAAAGGGGCCAGGGGGGCGGACTAAGTAAGAAAGGAGCAAAATCAAGCACAGTTGGGGCATTTTGGGAAAATTGTGAAGGATTTTCCAAACCGGGCAAAATTCGAAAAAGTCAAAAATGCGGATTTTCCCAAATCTTTGCTAAAAGGGGCCAGGGGGCGGGCTTATTGAAAAACGAGCAAAATCAAGCACAGTTGGGGCGTTTTGGGAAAATTGTGAAGGATTTTCCAAACCGGGTAAAATTTTAAAAAAAAGTCAAAGTAGTGTCGAAAAAGTCAAAAATGGGGATTTTCCCAAACCTTGCTAAAAGGGGCCAGGGGGGCGGACTGAGTCAGAAAGGAGCAAAATCAAGCACAGTTGGGGCGTTTTGGGAAAATTGTGAAGGATTTTCCAAACCGGGCAAAATTTGAAAAAAACGACAGTGCCGGTAGTGTCGAAAAAGTCAAAAATTGGGATTTTCCCAAATTCTTGCTAAAAGGGGCCAGGGGGCGGGCTGATTGAAAAACGAGCAAAATCAAGCACAGTTGGGGCGTTGTGTGAAAATTGTGAAGGATTTTCCAAAGTGGGCAAAAATTTTAAAAAACGACAGGGCCGGTAGTGTCGAAAAAGTCAAAAATGGGGATTTTCCCAAACCTTGCTAAAAGGGGCCAGGGGGGCGGACTGAGTCAGAAAGGAGCAAAATCAAGCACAGTTGGGGCGTTTTGGGAAAATTGTGAAGGATTTTCCAAACCGGGCAAAATTTGAAAAAAACGACAGTGCCGGTAGTGTCGAAAAAGTCAAAAATGGGGATTTTCCCAAACTTTGCTTAAAGAGGCCAGAGGGGGGGGGCTGGGTGAAAAAGGAGCAAAATCAAGCACAGTTGGGGCGTTTTGTGAAAATTGTGAAGGATTTTCCATAGTGGGCAAAAATTGAAAAAAACGACAGGGCCGGTAGTGTCGAAAAAGTCAAAAATGGGGATTTTCCCAAACCTTGCTAAAAGGGGCCAGGGGGGCGGGCTGAGTCAGAAAGGAGCAAAATCAAGCACAGTTGGGGCGTTTTGGGAAAATTGTGAAGGATTTTCCAAACCGGGCAAAATTTGAAAAAAACGACAGGGCCGGTAGTGTCGAAAAAGTCAAAAATGGGGATTTTCCCAAATCCTTGCTAAAAGGGGCCAGGGGGGCGGGCTGAGTGAGAAAGGAGCAAAATCAAGCACAGTTGGGGCGTTGTGTGAAAATTGTGAAGGATTTTCCAAACCGGGCAAAATTTGAAAAAAAAGACAGGGCCGGTAGTGTCGAAAAAGTCAAAAATGCGGATTTTCCCAAACCTTGCTAAAAGGGGCCAGGGGGGCGGACTGAGTCAGAAATGAGCAAAATCAAGCACAGTTGGGGCGTTTTGAGAAAATTGTGAAGGATTTTCCAAACCGGGCAAAATTTGAAAAAAACGACAGGGCCGGTAGTGTCGAAAAAGTCAAAAATGGGGATTTTCCAAAACCTTGCTAAAAGGGGCCAGGGGGGCGGACTAAGTAAGAAAGGAGCAAAATCAAGCACAGTTGGGGCATTTTGGGAAAATTGTGAAGGATTTTCCAAACCGGGCAAAATTTGAAAAAAACGACAGGGCCGGTAGTGTCGAAAAAGTCAAAAATGCGGATTTTCCCAAATCTTTGCTAAAAGGGGCCAGGGGGCGGGCTTATTGAAAAACGAGCAAAATCAAGCACAGTTGGGGCGTTTTGGGAAAATTGTGAAGGATTTTCCAAACCGGGTAAAATTTGAAAAAAAAGTCAAAGTAGTGTCGAAAAAGTCAAAAATGGGGATTTTCCCAAACCTTGCTAAAAGGGGCCAGGGGGGCGGACTGAGTCAGAAAGGAGCAAAATCAAGCACAGTTGGGGCGTTTTGGGAAAATTGTGAAGGATTTTCCAAACCGGGCAAAATTTGAAAAAAACGACAGTGCCGGTAGTGTCGAAAAAGTCAAAAATGGGGATTTTCCCAAACTTTGCTTAAAGAGGCCATGGGGGGGGGGGCTGGGTGAAAAAGGAGCAAAATCAAGCACGGTTGGGGCGTTTTGTGAAAATTGTGAAGGATTTTCCATAGTGGGCAAAAATTGAAAAAAACGACAGGGCCGGTAGTGTCGAAAAAGTCAAAAATGGGGATTTTCCCAAACCTTGCTAAAAGGGGCCAGGGGGGCGGGCTGAGTCAGAAAGGAGCAAAATCAAGCACAGTTGGGGCGTTTTGTGAAAATTGGGAAGGATTTCCATAGTGGGCAAAAATTGAAAAAAACGACAGGGCCGGTAGTGTCGAAAAAGTCAAAAATGGGGATTTTCACAAACCTTGCTAAAAGGTGCCAGGGGGTGGACTGAGTCAGAAAGGAGCAAAATCAAGCACAGTTGGGGCGTTTTGAGAAAATTGTGAAGGATTTTCCAAAGTGGGCAAAATTTGAAAAAAACGACAGGTCCGGTAGTGTCGAAAAAGTCAAAAAGTGGGATTTTCCCAAATTTTTGCTAAAAGGGGCCAGGGGGCGGGCTGATTGAAAAACGAGCAAAATCAAGCACAGTTGGGGCGTTTTGTGAAAATTGTGAAGGATTTTCCAAACCGGGCAAAATTGAAAGAAACGACAGGGCCGGTAGTGTCGAAAAAGTCAAAAATGGGGATTTTCCCAAACCTTGCTAAAAGGGGCCAGGGGGGCGGGCTGAGTGAGAAAGGAGCAAAATCAAGCACAGTTGGGGCGTTTTGTGAAAATTGTGAAGGATTTTCCAAAGTGGGCAAAAATTGAAAAAAACGACAGGGCCGGTAGTGTCGAAAAAGTCAAAAATGGTAATTTTCCCAAACCTTGCTAAAAGGGGCCAGGGGGGCGGGCTGAGTCAGAAAGGAGCAAAATCAAGCACAGTTGGGGCGTTGTGTGAAAATTGTGAAGGATTTTCCAAAGTGGGCAAAAATTGAAAAAAACGACAGGGCCGGTAGTGTCGAAAAAGTCAAAAATGCGGATTTTCCCAAACCTTGCTAAAAGGGGCCAGGGGGGCGGACTGAGTCAGAAATGAGCAAAATCAAGCACAGTTGGGGCGTTTTGAGAAAATTGTGAAGGATTTTCCAAACCGGGCAAAATTTGAAAAAAACGACAGGGCCGGTAGTGTCGAAAAAGTCAAAAATGGGGATTTTCCAAAACCTTGCTAAAAGGGGCCAGGGGGGCGGACTAAGTAAGAAAGGAGCAAAATCCAGCACAGTTGGGGCATTTTGGGAAAATTGTGAAGGATTTTCCAAACCGGGCAAAATTTGAAAAAAACGACAGGGCCGGTAGTGTCGAAAAAGTCAAAAATGCGGATTTTCCCAAATCTTTGCTAAAAGGGGCCAGGGGGCGGGCTTATTGAAAAACGAGCAAAATCAAGCACAGTTGGGGCGTTTTGTGAAAATTGTGAAGGATTTTCCAAAGTGGGCAAAAATTGAAAAAAACGACAGGGCCGGTAGTGTCGAAAAAGTCAAAAATGGGGATTTTCCCAAACCTTGCTAAAAGGTGCCAGGGGGCGGACTGAGTCAGAAAGGAGCAAAATCAAGCACAGTTGGGGCGTTTTGGGAAAATTGGGAAGGATTTTCCAACGTGGGTGAAAATTGAAAAAAACGACAGGGCCGGTAGTGTCGAAAAAGTCAAAAATGCGGATTTTCCCAAACCTTGCTAAAAGGGGCCTGGGGGGCGGACTGAGTCAGAAATGAGCAAAATCAAGCACAGTTGGGGCGTTTTGAGAAAATTGTGAAGGATTTTCCAAACCGGGCAAAATTTGAAAAAAACGACAGGGCCGGTAGTGTCGAAAAAGTCAAAAATGGGGATTTTCCAAAACCTTGCAAAAAGGGGCCAGGGGGGCGGACTAAGTAAGAAAGGAGCAAAATCAAGCACAGTTGGGGCATTTTGGGAAAATTATGAAGGATTTTCCAAACCGGGCAAAATTTGAAAAAAACGACAGGGCCGGTAGTGTCGAAAAAGTCAAAAATGCGGATTTTCCCAAACCTTGCTAAAAGGGGCCAGGGGGGCGGACTGAGTCAGAAATGAGCAAAATCAAGCACAGTTGGGGCGTTTTGAGAAAATTGTGAAGGATTTTCCAAACCGGGCAAAATTTGAAAAAAACGACAGGGCCGGTAGTGTCGAAAAAGTCAAAAATGGGGATTTTCCCAAACTTTGCTTAAAGAGGCCAGAGGGGGGGGGCTGGGTGAAAAAGGAGCAAAATCAAGCACAGTTGGGGCGTTTTGTGAAAATTGTGAAGGATTTTCCAAAGTGGGCAAAAATTGAAAAAAACGACAGGGCCGGTAGTGTCGAAAAAGTCAAAAATGGGGATTTTCCCAAACCTTGCTAAAAGGGGCCAGGGTGGCGGGCTGAGTCAGAAAGGAGCAAAATCAAGCACAGTTGGGGCGTTTTGGGAAAATTGTGAAGGATTTTCCAAACCGGGCAAAATTTGAAAAAAACGACAGGGCCGGTAGTGTCGAAAAAGTCAAAAATGGGGATTTTCCCAAATCCTTGCTAAAAGGGGCCAGGGGGGCGGGCTGAGTGACAAAGGAGCAAAATCAAGCACAGTTGGGGCGTTGTGTGAAAATTGTGAAGGATTTTCCAAACCGGGCAAAATTTGAAAAAAAAGACAGGGCCGGTAGTGTCGAAAAAGTCAAAAATGGGGATTTTCCAAAACCTTGCTAAAAGGGGCCAGGGGGGCGGACTAAGTAAGAAAGGAGCAAAATCAAGCACAGTTGGGGCATTTTGGGAAAATTGTGAAGGATTTTCCAAACCGGGCAAAATTTGAAAAAAACGACAGGGCCGGTAGTGTCGAAAAAGTCAAAAATGCGGATTTTCCCAAATCTTTGCTAACAGGGGCCAGGGGGCGGGCTTATTGAAAAACGAGCAAAATCAAGCACAGTTGGGGCGTTTTGGGAAAATTGTGAAGGATTTTCCAAACCGGGTAAAATTTGAAAAAAAAGTCAAAGTAGTGTCGAAAAAGTCAAAAATGGGGATTTTCCCAAACCTTGCTAAAAGGGGCCAGGGGGGCGGACTGAGTCAGAAAGGAGCAAAATCAAGCACAGTTGGGGCGTTTTGGGAAAATTGTGAAGGATTTTCCAAACCGGGCAAAATTTGAAAAAAACGACAGGGCCGGTAGTGTCGAAAAAGTCAAAAATGGGGATTTTCCCAAACTTTGCTTAAAGAGGCCAGAGGGGGGGGGGGGGGCTGGGTGAAAAAGGAGCAAAATCAAGCACAGTTGGGGCGTTTTGTGAAAATTGTGAAGGATTTTCCATAGTGGGCAAAAATTGAAAAAAACGACAGGGCCGGGTAGTGTCGAAAAAGTCAAAAATGGGGATTTTCCCAAACCTTGCTAAAAGGGGCCAGGGGGGCGGGCTGAGTGAGAAAGGAGCAAAATCAAGCACAGTTGGGGCGTTGTGTGAAAATTGTGAAGGATTTTCCAAACCGGGCAAAATTTGAAAAAAAAGACAGGGCCGGTAGTGTCGAAAAAGTCAAAAATGGGGATTTTCCAAAACCTTGCTAAAAGGGGCCAGGGGGGCGGACTAAGTAAGAAAGGAGCAAAATCAAGCACAGTTGGGGCATTTTGGGAAAATTGTGAAGGATTTTCCAAACCGGGCAAAATTTGAAAAAAAAGACAGGGCCGGTAGTGTCGAAAAAGTCAAAAATGGGGATTTTCCCAAATCCTTGCTAAAAGGGGCCAGGGGGGCGGCTGAGTGAGAAAGGAGCAAAATCAAGCACAGTTGGGGCGTTGTGTGAAAATTGTGAAGGATTTTCCAAACCGGGCAAAATTTGAAAAAAAAGACAGGGCCGGTAGTGTCGAAAAAGTCAAAAATGGGGATTTTCCAAAACCTTGCTAAAAGGGGCCAGGGGGGCGGACTAAGTAAGAAAGGAGCAAAATCAAGCACAGTTGGGGCATTTTGGGAAAATTGTGAAGGATTTTCCAAACCGGGCAAAATTTGAAAAAAACGACAGGGCCGGTAGTGTCGAAAAAGTCAAAAATGCGGATTTTCCCAAATCTTTGCTAACAGGGGCCAGGGGGCGGGCTTATTGAAAAACGAGCAAAATCAAGCACAGTTGGGGCGTTTTGGGAAAATGTGAAGGATTTTCCAAACCGGGTAAAATTTGAAAAAAAAGTCAAAGTAGTGTCGAAAAAGTCAAAAATGGGGATTTTCCCAAACCTTGCTAAAAGGGGCCAGGGGGGGCGGGCTGAGTCAGAAAGGAGCAAAATCAAGCACAATTGGGGCGTTTTGGGAAAATTGTGAAGGATTTTCCAAACCGGGCAAAATTTGAAAAAAACGACAGTGCCGGGTAGTGTCGAAAAAGTCAAAAATGGGGATTTTCCCAAACTTTGCTTAAAGAGGCCAGAGGGGGGGGCTGGGTGAAAAAGGAGCAAAATCAAGCACAGTTGGGGCGTTTTGTGAAAATTGTGAAGGATTTTCCAAAGTGGGCAAAAATTGAAAAAAACGACAGGGCCGGTAGTGTCGAAAAAGTCAAAAATGGGGATTTTCACAAACCTTGCTAAAAGGTGCCAGGGGGTGGACTGAGTCAGAAAGGAGCAAAATCAAGCACAGTTGGGGCGTTTTGAGAAAATTGTGAAGGATTTTCCAAAGTGGGCAAAATTTGAAAAAAACGACAGGTCCGGTAGTGTCGAAAAAGTCAAAAATTGGGATTTTCCCAAATTCTTGCTAAAAGGGGCCAGGGGGCGGGCTGATTGAAAAACGAGCAAAATCAAGCACAGTTGGGGCGTTTTGTGAAAATTGTGAAGGATTTTCCAAACCGGGCAAAATTTGAAAAAAAAGACAGGGCCGGTAGTGTCGAAAAAGTCAAAAATGGGGATTTTCCCAAACCTTGCTAAAAGGTGCCAGGGGGCGGACTGAGTCAGAAAGGAGCAAAATCAAGCACAGTTGGGGCGTTTGGGAAAATTGTGAAGGATTTTCCAACGTGGGCAAAAATTGAAAAAAACGACAGGGCCGGTAGTGTCGAAAAAGTCAAAAATGCGGATTTTCCAAAACCTTGCTAAAAGGGGCCAGGGGGGCGGACTAAGTAAGAAAGGAGCAAAATCAAGCATAGTTGGGGCGTTGTGTGAAAATTGTGAAGGATTTTCCATAGTGGGCAAAAATTGAAAAAAACGACAGGGCCGGTAGTGTCGAAAAAGTCAAAAATGGGGATTTTCCCAAACCTTGCTAAAAGGGGCCAGGGGGGCGGGCTGAGTCAGAAAGGAGCAAAATCAAGCACAGTTTGGGCGTTTTGGGAAAATTGTGAAGGATTTTCCAAACCGGGCAAAATTTGAAAAAAACGACAGGGCCGGTAGTGTCGAAAAAGTCAAAAATGGGGATTTTCCCAAATCCTTGCTAAAAGGGCCGCAGGGGGGCGGGCTGAGTGAGAAAGGAGCAAAATCAAGCACAGTTGGGGCGTTGTGTGAAAATTGTGAAGGATTTTCCAAACCGGGCAAAATTTGGAAAAAAAGACAGGGCCGGTAGTGTCGAAAAAGTCAAAAATGGGGATTTTCCCAAACCTTGCTAAAAGGGGCCAGGGGGGCGGACTGAGTCAGAAATGAGCAAAATCAAGCACAGTTGGGGCGTTTTGAGAAAATTGTGAAGGATTTTCCAAACCGGGCAAAATTTGAAAAAAACGACAGGGCCGGGTAGTGTCGAAAAAGTCAAAAATGGGGATTTTCCAAAACCTTGCTAAAAGGGGCCAGGGGGGCGGACTAAGTAAGAAAGGAGCAAAATCAAGCACAGTTGGGGCATTTTGGGAAAATTGTGAAGGATTTTCCAAACCGGGCAAAATTTGAAAAAAACGACAGGGCCGGTAGTGTCGAAAAAGTCAAAAATGCGGATTTTCCCAAATCTTTGCTAAAAGGGGCCAGGGGGCGGGCTTATTGAAAAACGAGCAAAATCAAGCACAGTTGGGGCGTTTTGGGAAAATTGTGAAGGATTTTCCAAACCGGGTAAAATTTGAAAAAAAAGTCAAAGTAGTGTCGAAAAAGTCAAAAATGGGGATTTTCCCAAACCTTGCTAAAAGGGGCCAGGGGGGCGGGCTGAGTCAGAAAGGAGCAAAATCAAGCACAGTTGGGGCGTTTTGGGAAAATTGTGAAGGATTTTCCAAACCGGGCAAAATTTGAAAAAAACGACAGGCGGTAGTGTCGAAAAAGTCAAAAATGGGGATTTTCCCAAACCTTGCTAAAAGGGGCCAGGGGGGCGGGCTGAGTCAGAAAGGAGCAAAATCAAGCACAGTTGGGGCGTTGTGTGAAAATTGTGAAGGATTTTCCAAAGTGGGCAAAAATTGAAAAAAACGACAGGGCCGGTAGTGTCGAAAAAGTCAAAAATGGGGATTTTCCCAAACCTTGCTAAAAGGTGCCAGGGGGTGGACTGAGTCAGAAAGGAGCAAAATCAAGCACAGTTGGGGCGTTTTGAGAAAATTGTGAAGGATTTTCCAAAGTGGGCAAAAATTGAAAAAAACGACAGGGCCGGTAGTGTCGAAAAAGTCAAAAATGGGGATTTTCCCAAACCTTGCTAAAAGGGGCCAGGGTGGCGGGCTGAGTCAGAAAGGAGCAAAATCAAGCACAGTTGGGGCGTTTTGGGAAAATTGTGAAGGATTTTCCAAACCGGGCAAAATTTGAAAAAAACGACAGGGCCGGTAGTGTCGAAAAAGTCAAAAATGGGGATTTTCCCAAATCCTTGCTAAAAGGGGCCAGGGGGGCGGGCTGAGTGACAAAGGAGCAAAATCAAGCACAGTTGGGGCGTTGTGTGAAAATTGTGAAGGATTTTCCAAACCGGGCAAAATTTGAAAAAAAAGACAGGGCCGGGTAGTGTCGAAAAAGTCAAAAATGGGGATTTTCCAAAACCTTGCTAAAAGGGGCCAGGGGGGCGGACTAAGTAAGAAAGGAGCAAAATCAAGCACAGTTGGGGCATTTTGGGAAAATTGTGAAGGATTTTCCAAACCGGGCAAAATTTGAAAAAAACGACAGGGCCGGTAGTGTCGAAAAAGTCAAAAATGCGGATTTTCCCAAATCTTTGCTAACAGGGGCCAGGGGGCGGGCTTATTGAAAAACGAGCAAAATCAAGCACAGTTGGGGCGTTTTGGGAAAATTGTGAAGGATTTTCCAAACCGGGTAAAATTTGAAAAAAAAGTCAAAGTAGTGTCGAAAAAGTCAAAAATGGGGATTTTCCCAAACCTTGCTAAAAGGGGCCAGGGGGGCGGACTGAGTCAGAAAGGAGCAAAATCAAGCACAGTTGGGGCGTTTTGGGAAAATTGTGAAGGATTTTCCAAACCGGGCAAAATTTGAAAAAAACGACAGGGCCGGTAGTGTCGAAAAAGTCAAAAATGGGGATTTTCCCAAACTTTGCTTAAAGAGGCCAGAGGGGGGGGGGGGGGGCTGGGTGAAAAAGGAGCAAAATCAAGCACAGTTGGGGCGTTTTGTGAAAATTGTGAAGGATTTTCCATAGTGGGCAAAAATTGAAAAAAACGACAGGGCCGGTAGTGTCGAAAAAGTCAAAAATGGGGATTTTCCCAAACCTTGCTAAAAGGGGCCAGGGGGGCGGGCTGAGTGAGAAAGGAGCAAAATCAAGCACAGTTGGGGCGTTGTGTGAAAATTGTGAAGGATTTTCCAAACCGGGCAAAATTTGAAAAAAAAGACAGGGCCGGTAGTGTCGAAAAAGTCAAAAATGGGGATTTTCCAAAACCTTGCTAAAAGGGGCCAGGGGGGCGGACTAAGTAAGAAAGGAGCAAAATCAAGCACAGTTGGGGCATTTTGGGAAAATTGTGAAGGATTTTCCAAACCGGGCAAAATTTGAAAAAAAAGACAGGGCCGGTAGTGTCGAAAAAGTCAAAAATGGGGATTTTCCCAAATCCTTGCTAAAAGGGGCCAGGGGGGCGGGCTGAGTGAGAAAGGAGCAAAATCAAGCACAGTTGGGGCGTTGTGTGAAAATTGTGAAGGATTTTCCAAACCGGGCAAAATTTGAAAAAAAAGACAGGGCCGGTAGTGTCGAAAAAGTCAAAAATGGGGATTTTCCAAAACCTTGCTAAAAGGGGCCAGGGGGGCGGACTAAGTAAGAAAGGAGCAAAATCAAGCACAGTTGGGGCATTTTGGGAAAATTGTGAAGGATTTTCCAAACCGGGCAAAATTTGAAAAAAACGACAGGGCCGGTAGTGTCGAAAAAGTCAAAAATGCGGATTTTCCCAAATCTTTGCTAACAGGGGCCAGGGGGCGGGCTTATTGAAAAACGAGCAAAATCAAGCACAGTTGGGGCGTTTTGGGAAAATTGTGAAGGATTTTCCAAACCGGGTAAAATTTGAAAAAAAAGTCAAAGTAGTGTCGAAAAAGTCAAAAATGGGGATTTTCCCAAACCTTGCTAAAAGGGGCCAGGGGGGCGGGCTGAGTCAGAAAGGAGCAAAATCAAGCACAGTTGGGGCGTTTTGGGAAAATTGTGAAGGATTTTCCAAACCGGGCAAAATTTGAAAAAAACGACAGTGCCGGTAGTGTCGAAAAAGTCAAAAATGGGGATTTTCCCAAACTTTGCTTAAAGAGGCCAGAGGGGGGGGCTGGGTGAAAAAGGAGCAAAATCAAGCACAGTTGGGGCGTTTTGTGAAAATTGTGAAGGATTTTCCAAAGTGGGCAAAAATTGAAAAAAACGACAGGGCCGGTAGTGTCGAAAAAGTCAAAAATGGGGATTTTCACAAACCTTGCTAAAAGGTGCCAGGGGGTGGACTGAGTCAGAAAGGAGCAAAATCAAGCACAGTTGGGGCGTTTTGAGAAAATTGTGAAGGATTTTCCAAAGTGGGCAAAATTTGAAAAAAACGACAGGTCCGGTAGTGTCGAAAAAGTCAAAAATTGGGATTTTCCCAAATTCTTGCTAAAAGGGGCCAGGGGGCGGGCTGATTGAAAAACGAGCAAAATCAAGCACAGTTGGGGCGTTTTGTGAAAATTGTGAAGGATTTTCCAAACCGGGCAAAATTTGAAAAAAAGACAGGGCCGGTAGTGTCGAAAAAGTCAAAAATGGGGATTTTCCCAAACCTTGCTAAAAGGTGCCAGGGGGCGGACTGAGTCAGAAAGGAGCAAAATCAAGCACAGTTGGGGCGTTTTGGGAAAATTGTGAAGGATTTTCCAACGTGGGCAAAAATTGAAAAAAACGACAGGGCCGGTAGTGTCGAAAAAGTCAAAAATGCGGATTTTCCAAAACCTTGCTAAAAGGGGCCAGGGGGGCGGACTAAGTAAGAAAGGAGCAAAATCAAGCACAGTTGGGGCGTTGTGTGAAAATTGTGAAGGATTTTCCATAGTGGGCAAAAATTGAAAAAAACGACAGGGCCGGTAGTGTCGAAAAAGTCAAAAATGGGGATTTTCCCAAACCTTGCTAAAAGGGGCCAGGGGGGCGGGCTGAGTCAGAAAGGAGCAAAATCAAGCACAGTTTGGGCGTTTTGGGAAAATTGTGAAGGATTTTCCAAACCGGGCAAAATTTGAAAAAAACGACAGGGCCGGTAGTGTCGAAAAAGTCAAAAATGGGGATTTTCCCAAATCCTTGCTAAAAGGGGCCAGGGGGGCGGGCTGAGTGAGAAAGGAGCAAAATCAAGCACAGTTGGGGCGTTGTGTGAAAATTGTGAAGGATTTTCCAAACCGGGCAAAATTTGGAAAAAAAGACAGGGCCGGTAGTGTCGAAAAAGTCAAAAATGGGGATTTTCCCAAACCTTGCTAAAAGGGGCCAGGGGGGCGGACTGAGTCAGAAATGAGCAAAATCAAGCACAGTTGGGGCGTTTTGAGAAAATTGTGAAGGATTTTCCAAACCGGGCAAAATTTGAAAAAAACGACAGGGCCGGTAGTGTCGAAAAAGTCAAAAATGGGGATTTTCCAAAACCTTGCTAAAAGGGGCCAGGGGGGCGGACTAAGTAAGAAAGGAGCAAAATCAAGCACAGTTGGGGCATTTTGGGAAAATTGTGAAGGATTTTCCAAACCGGGCAAAATTTGAAAAAAACGACAGGGCCGGTAGTGTCGAAAAAGTCAAAAATGCGGATTTTCCCAAATCTTTGCTAAAAGGGGCCAGGGGGCGGGCTTATTGAAAAACGAGCAAAATCAAGCACAGTTGGGGCGTTTTGGGAAAATTGTGAAGGATTTTCCAAACCGGGTAAAATTTGAAAAAAAAGTCAAAGTAGTGTCGAAAAAGTCAAAAATGGGGATTTTCCCAAACCTTGCTAAAAGGGGCCAGGGGGGCGGGCTGAGTCAGAAAGGAGCAAAATCAAGCACAGTTGGGGCGTTTTGGGAAAATTGTGAAGGATTTTCCAAACCGGGCAAAATTTGAAAAAAACGACAGGCGGTAGTGTCGAAAAAGTCAAAAATGGGGATTTTCCCAAACCTTGCTAAAAGGGGCCAGGGGGGCGGGCTGAGTCAGAAAGGAGCAAAATCAAGCACAGTTGGGGCGTTGTGTGAAAATTGTGAAGGATTTTCCAAAGTGGGCAAAAATTGAAAAAAACGACAGGGCCGGTAGTGTCGAAAAAGTCAAAAATGGGGATTTTCCCAAACCTTGCTAAAAGGTGCCAGGGGGTGGACTGAGTCAGAAAGGAGCAAAATCAAGCACAGTTGGGGCGTTTTGAGAAAATTGTGAAGGATTTTCCAAAGTGGGCAAAATTTGAAAAAAACGACAGGTCCGGTAGTGTCGAAAAAGTCAAAAAGTGGGATTTTCCCAAATTTTTGCTAAAAGGGGCCAGGGGGCGGGCTGATTGAAAAACGAGCAAAATCAAGCACAGTTGGGGCGTTTTGTGAAAATTCTGAAGGATTTTCCAAACCGGGCAAAATTGAAAAAAACGACAGTGCCGGTAGTGTCGAAAAAGTCAAAAATGGGGATTTTCCCAAACTTTGCTTAAAGAGGCCAGAGGGGGGGGCTGGGTGAAAAAGGAGCAAAATCAAGCACAGTTGGGGCGTTTTGTGAAAATTGTGAAGGATTTTCCATAGTGGGCAAAAATTGAAAAAAACGACAGGGCCGGTAGTGTCGAAAAAGTCAAAAATGGGGATTTTCCCAAACCTTGCTAAAAGGGGCCAGGGGGGCGGGCTGAGTGAGAAAGGAGCAAAATCAAGCACAGTTGGGGCGTTGTGTGAAAATTGTGAAGGATTTTCCAAACCGGGCAAAATTTGAAAAAAAAGACAGGGCCGGTAGTGTCGAAAAAGTCAAAAATGGGGATTTTCCAAAACCTTGCTAAAAGGGGCCAGGGGGGCGGACTAAGTAAGAAAGGAGCAAAATCAAGCACAGTTGGGGCATTTTGGGAAAATTGTGAAGGATTTTCCAAACCGGGCAAAATTTGAAAAAAACGACAGGGCCGGTAGTGTCGAAAAAGTCAAAAATGGGGATTTTCCCAAACCTTGCTTAAAGAGGCCAGAGGGGGGGGCTGGGTGAAAAAGGAGCAAAATCAAGCACAGTTGGGGCGTTTTGTGAAAATTGTGAAGGATTTTCCATAGTGGGCAAAAATTGAAAAAAACGACAGGGCCGGTAGTGTCGAAAAAGTCAAAAATGGGGATTTTCCCAAACCTTGCTAAAAGGGGCCAGGGGGGCGGGCTGAGTGAGAAAGGAGCAAAATCAAGCACAGTTGGGGCGTTGTGTGAAAATTGTGAAGGATTTTCCAAACCGGGCAAAATTTGAAAAAAACGACAGGGCCGGTAGTGTCGAAAAAGTCAAAAATGGGGATTTTCCAAAACCTTGCTAAAAGGGGCCAGGGGGGCGGACTAAGTAAGAAAGGAGCAAAATCAAGCACAGTTGGGGCATTTTGGGAAAATTGTGAAGGATTTTCCAAACCGGGCAAAATTTGAAAAAAACGACAGGGCCGGTAGTGTCGAAAAAGTCAAAAATGCGGATTTTCCCAAATCTTTGCTAACAGGGGCCAGGGGGCGGGCTTATTGAAAAACGAGCAAAATCAAGCACAGTTGGGGCGTTTTGGGAAAATTGTGAAGGATTTTCCAAACCGGGTAAAATTTGAAAAAAAAGTCAAAGTAGTGTCGAAAAAGTCAAAAATGGGGATTTTCCCAAACCTTGCTAAAAGGGGCCAGGGGGGCGGGCTGAGTGAGAAAGGAGCAAAATCAAGCACAGTTGGGGCGTTGTGTGAAAATTGTGAAGGATTTTCCAAACCGGGCAAAATTTGAAAAAAAAGACAGGGCCGGTAGTGTCGAAAAAGTCAAAAATGGGGATTTTCCAAAACCTTGCTAAAAGGGGCCAGGGGGGCGGACTAAGTAAGAAAGGAGCAAAATCAAGCACAGTTGGGGCATTTTGGGAAAATTGTGAAGGATTTTCCAAACCGGGCAAAATTTGAAAAAAACGACAGGGCCGGTAGTGTCGAAAAAGTCAAAAATGCGGATTTTCCCAAATCTTTGCTAACAGGGGCCAGGGGGCGGGCTTATTGAAAAACGAGCAAAATCAAGCACAGTTGGGGCGTTTTGGGAAAATTGTGAAGGATTTTCCAAACCGGGTAAAATTTGAAAAAAAAGTCAAAGTAGTGTCGAAAAAGTCAAAAATGGGGATTTTCCCAAACCTTGCTAAAAGGGGCCAGGGGGGCGGACTGAGTCAGAAAGGAGCAAAATCAAGCACAGTTGGGGCGTTTTGGGAAAATTGTGAAGGATTTTCCAAACCGGGCAAAATTTGAAAAAAACGACAGTGCCGGTAGTGTCGAAAAAGTCAAAAATGGGGATTTTCCCAAACTTTGCTTAAAGAGGCCAGAGGGGGGGGCTGGGTGAAAAAGGAGCAAAATCAAGCACAGTTGGGGCGTTTTGTGAAAATTGTGAAGGATTTTCCATAGTGGGCAAAAATTGAAAAAAACGACAGGGCCGGTAGTGTCGAAAAAGTCAAAAATGGGGATTTTCCCAAACCTTGCTAAAAGGGGCCAGGGGGGCGGGCTGAGTCAGAAAGGAGCAAAATCAAGCACAGTTGGGGCGTTTTGGGAAAATTGTGAAGGATTTTCCAAACCGGGCAAAATTTGAAAAAAACGACAGTGCCGGTAGTGTCGAAAAAGTCAAAAATGGGGATTTTCCCAAACTTTGCTTAAAGAGGCCAGAGGGGGGGGCTGGGTGAAAAAGGAGCAAAATCAAGCACAGTTGGGGCGTTTTGTGAAAATTGTGAAGGATTTTCCAAAGTGGGCAAAAATTGAAAAAAACGACAGGGCCGGTAGTGTCGAAAAAGTCAAAAATGGGGATTTTCACAAACCTTGCTAAAAGGTGCCAGGGGGTGGACTGAGTCAGAAAGGAGCAAAATCAAGCACAGTTGGGGCGTTTTGAGAAAATTGTGAAGGATTTTCCAAAGTGGGCAAAATTTGAAAAAAACGACAGGTCCGGTAGTGTCGAAAAAGTCAAAAATTGGGATTTTCCCAAATTCTTGCTAAAAGGGGCCAGGGGGCGGGCTGATTGAAAAACGAGCAAAATCAAGCACAGTTGGGGCGTTTTGTGAAAATTGTGAAGGATTTTCCAAACCGGGCAAAATTTGAAAAAAAGACAGGGCCGGTAGTGTCGAAAAAGTCAAAAATGGGGATTTTCCCAAACCTTGCTAAAAGGTGCCAGGGGGCGGACTGAGTCAGAAAGGAGCAAAATCAAGCACAGTTGGGGCGTTTTGGGAAAATTGTGAAGGATTTTCCAACGTGGGCAAAAATTGAAAAAAACGACAGGGCCGGTAGTGTCGAAAAAGTCAAAAATGCGGATTTTCCCAAACCTTGCTAAAAGGGGCCAGGGGGGCGGACTGAGTCAGAAATGAGCAAAATCAAGCACAGTTGGGGCGTTTTGGGAAAATTGTGAAGGATTTTCCAAACCGGGCAAAATTTGAAAAAAACGACAGGGCCGGTAGTGTCGAAAAAGTCAAAAATGGGGATTTTCCCAAATCCTTGCTAAAAGGGGCCAGGGGGGTGGGCTGAGTGAGAAAGGAGCAAAATCAAGCACAGTTGGGTTGTTTTGGGAAAATTGTGAAGGATTTTCCAAACCGGGTAAAATTTGAAAAAAAAGACAGGGCCGGTAGTGTCGAAAAAGTCAATAATGGGGATTTTCCCAAACCTTTCTAAAAGGGGCCAGGGGGGCGGACTGAGTCAGAAAGGAGCAAAATCAAGCACAGTTGGGGCGTTTTGATAAAATTGTGAAGGATTTTACAAAGTGGGCAAAATTTGAAAAAAACGACAGGTCCGGTAGTGTCGAAAAAGTCAAAAAGTGGGATTTTCCCAAATTTTTGCTAAAAGGGGCCAGGGGGCGGGCTGATTGAAAAACGAGCAAAATCAAGCACAGTTGGGGCGTTTTGTGAAAATTGTGAAGGATTTTCCAAACCGGGCAAAATTGAAAAAAACGACAGTGCCGGTAGTGTCGAAAAAGTCAAAAATGGGGATTTTCCCAAACTTTGCTTAAAGAGGCCAGAGGGGGGGGGCTGGGTGAAAAAGGAGCAAAATCAAGCACAGTTGGGGCGTTTTGTGAAAGTTGTGAAGGATTTTCCATAGTGGGCAAAAATTGAAAAAAACGACAGGGCCGGTAGTGTCGAAAAAGTCAAAAATGGGGATTTTCCCAAACCTTGCTAAAAGGGGCCAGGGGGGCGGGCTGAGTGAGAAAGGAGCAAAATCAAGCACAGTTGGGGCGTTGTGTGAAAATTGTGAAGGATTTTCCAAACCGGGCAAAATTTGAAAAAAAAGACAGGGCCGGTAGTGTCGAAAAAGTCAAAAATGGGGATTTTCCAAAACCTTGCTAAAAGGGGCCAGGGGGGCGGACTAAGTAAGAAAGGAGCAAAATCAAGCACAGTTGGGGCATTTTGGGAAAATTGTGAAGGATTTTCCAAACCGGGCAAAATTTGAAAAAAACGACAGGGCCGGTAGTGTCGAAAAAGTCAAAAATGGGGATTTTCCCAAACCTTGCTAAAAGGGGCCAGGGGGGCGGACTGAGTCAGAAAGGAGCAAAATCAAGCACAGTTGGGGCGTTTTGGGAAAATTGTGAAGGATTTTCCAAACCGGGCAAAATTTGAAAAAAACGACAGTGCCGGTAGTGTCGAAAAAGTCAAAAATGGGGATTTTCCCAAACTTTGCTTAAAGAGGCCAGAGGGGGGGGATGGGTGAAAAAGGAGCAAAATCAAGCACAGTTGGGGCGTTTTGTGAAAATTGTGAAGGATTTTCCATAGTGGGCAAAAATTGAAAAAAACGACAGGGCCGGTAGTGTCGAAAAAGTCAAAAATGGGGATTTTCCCAAACCTTGCTAAAAGGGGCCAGGGGGGCGGGCTGAGTGAGAAAGGAGCAAAATCAAGCACAGTTGGGGCGTTGTGTGAAAATTGTGAAGGATTTTCCAAACCGGGCAAAATTTGAAAAAAAAGACAG
>NW_026910270.1:0-29018 GCF_963691925.1 Scomber scombrus | reverse complement strand
TTCTTAAAATATTTACGTGAAATCACTCTGGATCCAAACACAGTAAACATACAGCTGTTATTATCTGAAGGGAACAGAAAAGCAGAATATACAGAACAACGACAGTCTTATTCTAGTCACACAGACAGATTCACTGATTATCTTCAGGTCCTGAGTAGAGAGAGTCTGACTGGACGTTGTTACTGGGAAGTGGAGTGGAGAGGATGGGGAGTTTATGTAGCAGTCGCATACGAGAATATCAGCAGAGCAGGACGTGAATCTGAATTTGGACGTAATGACAAATCTTGGTCTTTACGTTGTTTCTTTAACAGGTATGAATTTTGGTTCAACAACATTAAAACTCTCGTCTCAGGTCCTGTTTCCTCCAGAGTCGGAGTGTACCTGGATCACAGAGCAGGTATTCTGTCCTTCTACAGCGTCTCTGAAACCATGACTCTCCTCCACAGAGTCCAGACCACATTCACTCAGCCTCTCTATGCTGGACTTGGGCTTCATCTTTTCTTTGGAGCTGAATCCACAGCTGAGTTGTGTGAAGTGAAATAGTCAGAAGTCATTTCAGACTTCATGTGTCAGATGTTGTAATTCTTCATGTTTTTGTCTCCATGTTTCTGAGCTGCTCAGAGATCAGCTGACATGCTAATAGTGATATTCAACACTTTATTAACTTTATGTACGTGTTGTTGATATTTTCGTTTACTTTAAATGTGACTTTTTCCTGTGTGTTTTTATCCATGGAGGCTCTCACTGCTCATCACCATGTTTTTAACCTTCACTGACATTTCTTCAGATGAAAATGTGAACTTCTCTTTGTTCTAAATGTTCGTTTCATGTTTGTATTGATGTATTTGTGTCTGTTGTTTCTTAAACAGAGAAAACAGCAGAACTTCCTTCATCACAGATATTTTGTTCTCATCACTTTGTAAATTCATAAAGAAATGTTCCATCAAACTGTAATGATCATGATAATAATCATTAATGATGTTCTTGTACATAGCTGACATTCTGGGTTAAACTAACTGACTGTGTGGATGAAGTCAATCTGAACATGAAATCATTGATCACACTTTATTGATTGGATGTGTGAACAATCTGAAGCTTCAATAATCAATAAAGATGATTTTTATCAACAGTGATCAAAGTGTTTTCTTCTCATTCAAAGCTTGTGGAGAAAATGTGAAACTACAATGTTTATTAGAGGCAGTTTTCCTCCAGAAACACCACAAAGTTCACATAATAATACTGCAGTACTTTTACTGTAATACTGCATACTACATTACTCATAATACTGCAGTACTTTTACTTGTAATAGAGTATTTGTACATTGCAATATTATTACTTTTCTTGCAGTATTATCTGAGTACTTCTTCCAGTACTGCTGCTGACAGTTTTCTACAGAGGATCATGTGACTGTCAAAGGTCGACATTTATCAGCAGAGTTTCTGGATAAGATGAACTTTGGTTCTATTTGCTTGTATTTCAAACACAAACAACATGATTAAAATATGATACCTGTTGCAGGTTTTATTTCATATTGATACAGTATTAAAGCTTTACTGAGACAATGATCAATAAAGCTTTAAACACAACAAGCTCCACTCTGGTGTCAGATTTCATTGTTTTCTCCCTTTAAATCTACAGTTTGTAAATGGGTGTAACCAACATGTGACGCAGCACAGAGCTGTCAGGCTGCATTCAGCAGAATCACGTGTTCAGATCTGTTCAAACCTGTTTCACCTGTCAGATCAGAACTCAAACTTATAAAACTTATCAGGAAGTGAAGCGCAGACAGTCGTTGCCTCTGAGAGCTGAAATGGCGCAGAAAGATCAGCTGGACCGAGAATCCTTCTCTTGTTCGATCTGTCTGGATCTACTGAAGGATCCGGTGACTACTTCCTGTGGACACAGCTACTGTATGAGCTGTATTAAAGGATTCTGGGATGGAGAGGATCAGATGAGGATCTACAGCTGCCCTCAGTGCAGAGAGGCCTTCACACCGAGGCCTGTTCTGAAGAAAAACACCATGTTAGCAGCTTTAGTTAGTTAGTAAAATGAAATAAAACACAATAAAATATACACTTAACAAAACTAATACAAACTAAAATAAAATAAAATAAATACAATATAAAATCTACCTAATGTGTAATTTATAAATACCATTAAAATAAACAATACAATAAAATGACATAAACTATAAAAGTTTCAGCATGCCTCGACTCGACTCGAAGTTTAGTAACAGGAAGTGAAACTCAGACAGTACTTTAACTACATCAAGCTCATAATACTTATGACCAATGCTGTATATATGTACATTTACTACAGTTTGAGGTACTTGTACTTTACTGTAGTACAGTTTGAGGTACTTGTACTTTACTGCAGTACAGTTTGAGGTACTTGTACTTTACTGCAGTACAGTTTGAGGTACTTGTACTTTACTGTAGTACAGTTTGAGGTACTTGTACTTTACCGTAGTACAGTTTGAGGTACTTGTACTTTACCGTAGTACAGTTTGAGGTACTTGTACTTTACCGTAGTACAGTTTGAGGTACTTGTACTTTACCGTAGTACAGTTTGAGGTACTTGTACCTTACCGTAGTACAGTTTA
This sequence comes from Scomber scombrus, assembly GCF_963691925.1. Classification (NCBI taxonomy): domain Eukaryota; kingdom Metazoa; phylum Chordata; class Actinopteri; order Scombriformes; family Scombridae; genus Scomber; species Scomber scombrus. Next base: position 26,416 of record NW_026910270.1, on the reverse strand, counting down.
AGGTACTTGTACTTTACTGTAGTACAGTTTGAGGTACTTGTACTTTACTGCAGTACAGTTTGAGGTACTTGTACTTTACTGTAGTACAGTTTGAGGTACTTGTACTTTAACTGTAGTATTTCCATGTGATGCTACTTTCTACATCTCAGAGGGAAATATTGTACTTTCTACTCCACTACATTTATTTGACAGCTTTAGTTACTTTTCAGATGCAGATTTGACACAATGGATAATATAACAAGCTTTATAAATACAACACATTGTTAAAGATGAAACCAGTGGTTAACTACAACCTTTTTGTCCTGTAACTGCTGTGTGTAGTCGTCGTTGCAGTTTCACCAAATGAATCCATTGTTTGAGGCCCAAAAAGGTAAAAACTGTCCAAATTCTGACCAAAACGGAAACGTTTAGAGAGAATGAATGAATGAAACTTTGTGTGACAGAACGTTTGTTTGTTTTTCTTCTTTCTTTTCACGGCTCATTTAATATCAGTCACAGCAGCCGATTCTCTGCAAAAACAAGAACTTTTACTATCATACTCTGAGCGAATTTCGCTGCTTAATGGTGTGTTGTGTCTTTCTGTAGTGTGTGAACTTTTGCTGTAATCAATCAATCAATCAATCAATCAATCAAATAGTTGGTAACGCTAAAAGGGAAAACTGAAAACTGACTGCAGAAGAAGAACCAGCTGATTGTTTTTTTTCACATTTGGAGGAATTTTTGGGAGAAGTTGTTTCGTTCTGACGTCTTCGGTCCAGAAATGTTTGAGTCACAGCTAAAGAAACAGAGAGAGGAGGGAGGTAAAGGCCAGCGCTGATGTATGATCCTATAATGAGCTGAACAATTGGCTGCTGACGGAGACGAGGAATATGTTCAGCACACACACACACACACACACACACACACACACACACACACACACACCCTGTCCCCGGTGTGTGATCCATTGTGTGTGTGCTGAGTGAGTGTGAAGGTTCGGTCCTAAACACAGCGGCCGATAGATCAGACGGAGCTGAAGTTTGACTCCAAACATTCGGCGGGATCAGCCGGAGGTCGACGCCTCTCCCGCGCTCTCAACGTTACACCGTCAACAATACGAGCCGCAGAAGAAGAAAAAGAAGAAGAAGAAGAAGAAGAGCGATTACCAACAGACAGACAACTGTGTCTCATTTGGATCTGATGATTAAAGTTCATCAGTAAATATTAAGACCGATCCATCAGCGGCAGGGTTCAGGATCTGTGTGACAACTACAACACACATGTGGAGAGAGAATCTGATGTTCAACAGCGAACACACACACACACACACACACACACACACACACACACACACACACACACACACACACACAGGGAAAAAAACCTGCTCCCAGCCAGCTGTGCGGCAAATATTCACATCCTTTAACAACGAATGTTAACCCTCCTGTTGTCCTCGAGTCAAGGAAGGAAGGGAAGAAGAAGGAAGGAAGGAAGGAGGGAGGGAAGGAAAGAAGGACAGAGGAAAGAAGGAAGGGAGAAAGGAAGGAAGGACAGAAGGAAAGAAGGAAGGACAGAAGGAAGGAAGGAAGGGAGGAATGGAGGAAGGAAGGAAGGAGGGAAGGAAAGAAGAAGGAAGGAGGGAAGGAAAGAAGGAGGGAGGGAGGGAGGAAAGAAGGAATGAAAGGAGGGAGGAAGGGAGGAGAGAAAAGAAAAGAACGAAGGGAGGAAGGAAAGACAGAGGAAAGAAGGAAGGAAGGAAGGTGGGAGGGAGGGAGGGAGGGAGGGAGGGAGAAAGGAAAAGAGGAAGGAAGGAAAGAAAGACAGAGGAAAGAAGGAAGGGGGAAGGTAGGGGGAGGAAAGAAATAAAGAAGGTGGGAGGGAGGAAAGAAGGAAGGGAGCAGGGTAAGGAAGGAAGGAAGGAAATAAGGAGGGAGGGAGGAAGGAAGGACAGAAGGAAGGAAGAAAAGGGGATGGAGAGAGGAAAGAAGGAAGGGAGGAAAGAGAGAGGAAGGAAAGAAAGAGAGAAGGAGGGAGGGAGGACAGACGGAAGTAAGGAATGAAGGAAAGAAGGAACCGTCAAAATAGACGGGGTCAATTTGACCCGGGAGGACGACAGGAAGCTTAAAAACATAATCGGTTAATATATAACATGCAACGGTGCAAATCAATAAATCTTTATTGGCTTTCTTTTATAGACGTTATACAGCAGCATTCATTCATTCAGGTTAATGTCAGTCAAAGTGCTTCACAGATGATTGACAAGCTGATAATAAGACAGAACGAGTGACAACATAAAGAAGAGGAACAAAAACACAGCAAAACATTACAAAGAATAATAAGGAAAGAAAATAGGAAGGAAGGAAGAAAGGAAGGAAGGGAGGGAGGAAGGAAGGAAGGAAGGAAGGAAGGAAGGAGGGAAAGGAAGGAAGGAAGGGAGGAAGGGAGGATTGAAGGAAGGAAGGAAGGAAGGACAAATGGAGGGAAGGAAGGAAAGTAGGAAAATAGGAAAGAAGGAAGGAAGGAAGGACGGACAGAACGAAGGAAGGAAGGAAGGAAGGAAGGAAGGAAGGAAGGAAGGAAGGAAGGAAGGAAGGAAGGAAGGAAGGACAGATGAAGGGAACATTTACCCTAACAGATGAAAACATTGGTTAGAAAATTAGAAAAGTCATCAAATGTAATAAGTTACATTACTTTGATGAAGTCATTGAAATCGTTACATTACTTATTACATTTTAAACAGAGTAACTAGTAATCTGTAATCTATTACATTTCCACAGTATAACTCTTCCCACCGGCTCCTGAACGCACCATGTTTGGTCTGAGCTGAGTGAAGTTTTCAGGCACAGCTGCTGTCTGTTTCCATGTTTCCATGTTTCAGTGTTTAAATGCAAATTTCAAACAAATCCCCCCCCCCCTGTGTGTGTGTGTGTGTGTGTGTGTGTGTGTGTGTGTGTGTGTGTGTGTGTGTGTGTGTGTGTGTGTGTGTGTGTGTGTGTAAAATGTAAATCAGCGACTTCTGCGATGTGAATGTTCTCGAGCGGATGTGAAAACTCGACACGATGAGAGACGTCCGTTAACAAAGTGGCGGCTCTGTTTCCCACCCGGCAGATATCACGCGTTCTTTCTCTTCTTCTGTCTCAGCTTTCTGTGTCTGTGTTTTAATGCCCTGTTGCATCATGGGAAATTACTTTAGTGTTACTGTTTTACTGCAAATATCCCACACAGGCTGCCACTACTATTTAACACCTGCTCTTGTTTATTTATGCAGTAATTAGCATTTTAACCTTTGTGTCGTCCTCACGGGTCAAATTGACCCCGTCAGCTTTTACTGTTTCTTCTTTGCTTCTTTCCTTCCTTCCTTCCCTCCTTCCTTCCTTCCTTCCCTCCTTTGTTCCTTTCCTTCTTCCCTTCCTACCTTCCTCCCTCCTTTTCTTTCTTCCTTCCCTCCTTCCTTCCTTCCATCTTTCCTTCCTTCCTCCTTCCTTTCCTTCCTTCCATCCTTCCTCCCTTCCTCCTTTCCTTTCCTCCCTTCCTTCCTCCCTCCCTCCCTCCCTCCTTTTCTTCCTTCCCTCCTTCCTTCATTCCTTCCATCCTTCCATCTTTCCTTCCTGCCTTCCTTCCATCTTTCCTTCTTTCCTTCCTTCCTTCCTTCCTTCCTTCCTTCCTTCCTTTCTTCCATCCTTCAATCTTTCCTTCCTTCCTTCCTTCCTTCCACCCTTCCTTCCATCCTTCCTTCCTTCCTTGACTCAAGGACAACATGAGGGTTAATGTAAATTTGATGTGAGTATTTCAGTGGTATCATGTGTTTATGTTGTTTGTGAGCCCCTAACCTGAGACACAGTTCAGTCATGTGATAGACGATCATGTTTTGTAACATCTTGAGCTGTTCAGTAAACTTATAAAATAGTAAACACACGTTAAAAAGAATCGTGATAAGATCGTGGAGCCTGAAAAATCCTGATATTATATTTTTGCCATATCGCCCTCCACTAGCACTACATAGTAAATAGGGAGTGATTTCGGACACAGCCCTAAAAGTACCTTAAACTGCTGCACAGTACTTTATATCTACAGTAGTATTTGGAGGTTTTGAAGACTCTAAAAGCTTGTTTTGGCCTGATTTCTGTGTTCAGATCTGCAGAAATGAATCACACCAACCAGACAGGCAGGAAATCACACTGAGACTCATTAGATCTCAGTAAAGAATCACGACTTCCACTGCAGAACAACTCTCTATTCTGTCACTGTGCACACATACACACACACACACACACATACACACATATATATATATATATATCTCCAAAACATATCCACTTAACTCACCCTGACAGCCCTCCCCCTCCTCAGGTCCCCGCTGCTGTTGCTATTGTCCTAATACTCACAAGCCAATTTCAGCAAACCCAGTTAACAGCCTGCAGAAGTTAGACGAGCTGATAGACTGACAGCTCTCTGACAAAAGGCACACAGGAGAAATCCCCCCGCTGCTAATATCTGCTGTCAGCCCCGGCCGCATCTAAAACGCCGCTAATGCATCTCCGCTCCGCCGCCGTGCCCCCGCTGTCCCCCCAACCTCGCTCGCTGCAGCCGACAGACGGTAGAAGAGAGTGATATGAATACTCGCTAACGTAACAATGCTTAAAAAAAAGAGAAAAAAATCCTCTTTTCTAATGGCGCCGGCAAATAGCGAAACATATTTTGTGTGACAAAAGGAAGCTCCTGAGCGAGGGGGGGGAGGTGGGGGATGGGGGGGATGTTCAATCTTCCCAGGTGTCACTGCCTTCACACAGGAGAGGAAATGGGTGCCAGACAGAGAGATATCAAACCCCAGAAGTGCATCCTAAGTAGGCGTCATGTAGCAGAGAGCTGAGTGATAGTGATAGCAGCATGATGATGATGATGATGATGATGATGATGATGATAGTGCTGCTATTTGATTTTGATGGGACGCCGTTTTGTCCCAAACAGTTTGTGTCGCCGCTCTCAGTGTTTGGCGGCGTCACTAAGAGCAAAGCTTGGAAAACAAAAGGGGTGTTTTATTGTGGCGGGGTGGCAGCGGAGGAAGGGAGCACCGCCATTTTGTTTGTTTTTTCAGTTTAACGTCACGTTTTACCAGGCGGGGAGCTCCGGTCCTCTGAAATGAGGCCAACGTGGAAGTAACTTAAAACTGCATTCTATCAAAAGGCCACCAGGGGGCGACCGTTTTGGTGTCAAAAGGACTTCCGTCTCTATACAAGTCAATGGAGAATTCACCAACTTCTCACTTGATTTCTAACCTCAGTAAACGTTTTCAAAATGTGTTTATGGTCTCAATCGCTAGTTTAAAGCCTTCTTCAATGCAGTATGATGTTCATTTGGGACATTTTGGTCTCCCTGATTTTATATGTGACGATAAAGCAGGGTATGCATTAGGGCGTGGCTACGTCGTGATTGACAGGTTGATTGGTTCACAGGTTCAGGAGGGCGCCTCATGCTCCTCCTGATGCCCATATAAGTAGAATCCATGTTTTTATTTTTCCCAGCATGCACCTGAAATTTTCAAGATGGCGCTGCTCAGATCCGATACTATTGGCCTCCGAGCAGCAGTCCACAAACCAATGGGTGACGTCACGGATGTTACGTCCATTATATATACAGTTTATGCGTTTAACTGACTAAATTGTGTTCGGTTTGTTCAGAACACTCAGCCGACGCCTCAACGGCCACAGAGGATCACGCCAAGGTGTGTAGTACACCCACCGATCCACTAGAGGGCAGCGGTCAGAGTCACAATTTTGACTCCAGTAGGCGTGAAAAGTACAACGCGAGTCTCCTAAACATCAACAACTTCATCTAGCAGCTGTAGTTGTTTGACGTGGAGAAGATGACGTCAATATATGGGTCAAAATATTTCAACACAGGTGGAAAAACTCCATTGTGTCTCTGTCTCCTCGTCTCCATAGTAACAGCCGGTTAATATCTGCCCTTCAAACTTAGTATTTATAGACGCAGTTACAGTCAGCAACATAATATGTGTGCTAAATAACATATTTGCATTTTCTCCTCCTGTAAAAACGCCCCATATTACATTCATTACGGTAAACGTACTAAATGGACGGTGTGTATTATCTCAGTGCGCTGCGTTTGTAGATCAGTTTGCACTTTTTTTGCAGGTGATGTCAAGTTTGCACACGTTTTTAAACATGCAAACCTTTAGTAGATCAGGCTCATAGTGCTGCATGTTTCCATACTTCAGTGTGAACGCACTTATGCAAATTATGATCTTTACCTAAACCTAACCTAAAGCTTACACAGCGCTGTCACATCATACATCATCCTTATTGTTTAACAGTGATGTGACAGCTTTGCAAAGCAGATGCTGATTACCGCTGATAGTGACGCCAGATTAGAAAACGCTGCGAGACGAAGTGAAACATGAAACTGACACAGTGACCAGCTTCAGCGTGATATCAGATTACACAGAGACAAACTATCAAATAAGGGTTGGCAAGATGAGAAATCCAGAAATCAGTTAAAATTAGTTTTAAAAGCAGCATCAGGTTTGTTAAAATGTACATTTAGTATTTTTGTTGGTTTTATATCATTTGAAATGACATTTGCACCATTTTTTACCAAAAGTAAGACTGAATGCTCCTGAAAATGTCAAATGGTGTAACCACAAAATAATGATACATATTACATATTTTATCACCTACAGTGTATTTAAGTGGACTTATACTAATAATGACTTCATTTAAAACATGTAAATGTTTCCTGATCTCCATGGTTACCAGAGTAAATGTAATATTTAGAACAATTGTATTCCATTAGCTTTATTTAATATAAAGTTATAATGTAAGATCATGCCAAACTAGTTGATATGGTGTTTTATTGACAATTTACTGTTTTTAAGCAAGTTGAATTATTTGGTACAAAGTTTTTATGGTTACACCACTTAGACATTTTTGCCATAATCCTCTAATATATAATCTCTAAATGGATTAAAAGCAGAAATGTGATGCTGGGTCCACAAAAAAAGAATGTGTGCAAGTTATTCATACGTTTATTTTATCATTTTAACCCTTTAAATTTAAACTAAACCACATCAATCAATAACAACAGGTGTACTTACAGAGTCGTGTCAAAACTTCATTCTCACACTTGGACAAAAGCTTTCCCGTAACTTTCCTGCCTTGAAATGTGAGAAGCTACTTATAGTCTAGTTCACAGATGATCTGATGCAATTCACACATGTCGGGATTTCATGCTACCGACGCTGTTCAAACATTCATTCAGCGGTTCTGTCAGGCTGTGACAAGCTGCATGCCTCCACGCTATTGGAGCAGAACCGATGACATCACTTAAAATAACAGCACTAAGCTCTTCTCTGCCATCATGTCCTTTATTATTATTATTATTATTACATTATTCCATCAGTATGCACTCTTCAGGATGTTGATGGCTTTTAAAGTTAATGCCGTCACTACATGAGATAACGTTAGTAGTATCACCTGCCGGCGGTCGACACGCACCTTTTCTTCTTGCTCCTCCTCTCCAGACTCTTTCCTCCTCTTCTTCTTCTTTATTTGGAGGACTGTTAATCTTATCGCAGTGCCCCATACTGAAAATGTTACGATTTAAGTGGAAAATTAAGGTGCACATTTCAAATTATTCACATTTTTCCCTGTATTACTCTACTAGTCTTTACCAGGCGGGGAGCTCCGGTCGGTTAAGTAACTTAAAACTGCATTCTATCAAAAGGCCACCAGGGGGCGACCGTTTTGGTGTCAAAAGGACTTCCGTCTCTATACAAGTCAATGGAGAATTCACCAACTTCTCACTTGATTTCTAACCTCAGTAAACGTTTTCAAAATGTGTTTATGGTCTCAATCGCTAGTTTAAAGCCTTCTTCAATGCAGTATGATGTTCATTTGGGACATTTTGGCCTCCCTGATTTTATATGTGACGATAAAGCAGGGTATGCATTAGGGCGTGGCTACGTCGTGATTGACAGGTTGATTGGTTCACAGGTTCAGGAGGGCGCCTCATGCTCCTCCTGATGCCCATATAAGTAGAATCCCTGTTTTTATTTTTCCCAGCATGCACCTGAAACTTTCAAGATGGCGCTGCTCAGATCCGAAACTATTGGCCTCCGAGCAGCAGTCCACAAACCAATGGGTGACGTCACGGATGTTACGTCCATTTCTTATATACAGTCTATGGTATATACTTATCTTTTTATATAAATTACATTTTAATTGAAATGCTGCTTCTTTTGTTTTTGGCGTTGTGCTTAATTAGTGTGTCATGTTTAAACTGTGCGGTGCAAACTTGGTTTTCCTGCATGTTTTGGACATCGAGAGCAGAAGATTCAGTTCATGGTGTTTTTATAATATCTGAGCCACATAAAGTCCCTCAGCCACTACTAACAGAAACACTGATTTCTTGCCTTCTTCTGATTTTGAGCTCCCTCCTTCGTTCTTCAACATGAAATAAAACTTTTAAAACATCGGCAAACTTGCAGGTTACACACATGGTCACCATGGTCGTAGTCTGGAGCTCTGAGCGGCTGCATCGATATTTTTGACCAAATGTGTTCAAACATTTTGCAGCTTCAGCCTCGAGATGTTTTATTCTTCCTGTCTCTGACCTTTTCCGCTCCACTTTTATCCATTTGTACAGACTCGTGTTATTTTCAAGTCAACCTCCACTCTGTCTGTCTCGATCTCTGACATTACACGGACGGATGCATCCACTTCAACACTTGAAAAGGGGGGGGGGGCGAGCACCTGCACCTCCTGCACCTACCTTACAGTACAGGTAGCCTATTGACAATGTGTAACCCCCAATCAGATGAGCTGTTCCAACTTCAAGTTATCAATGAGGCCATTTTTTTTTTTACCACAGTGCTGCTGGCCCTGGAAACCAAACTGCAAATAACAAAAGCTAAATGTTTTTCCCACATATGTGATATTTTAATTTGGTCTTTTTTAGATCTTTATAGAGCTGTCTGACTGATTTTCTTTGTATTACATTGTGGGATAATGTTGTACATCAACAGCACAAAAATTAGGTTTTAGTCTTCATACATACACATATACACATATTTCCTTATGTACGCATGAGTATGTATCCCTAAAATGAACAAGGTTCTTATACATAATGAAATATATATAATAATATTTATGGAAAGTAAAGGAAAGAAAAGGGATACTAAATGCTTCACTATGTTCACCAGCTAGTCCACAGATAACTGTGTCTGTAGTTTGGTGGCTTGGTGACTTTTTTCAGCTTTTTCTCTGAACATGATGCTATGAAACTGCTGAGAGGCTTTACGGAGCTTTATAGTAGAGTTTCAGCTCAGTGAAAGAGAAGATATGTTACTTTAAGCTGCAGGGTCACTGATAATTCTCTGTTAAAATATATATTACAGCAGCAGTGAGGAGAAGTAGTCCTGCCTGTCTGCCCTGCATCTGTACTGCAGCATCATCACCAAAGCAGTAACCACGGTAACCGCCTCCCATCCTGCATCTGCTGTACAACCTCAGTTACCTACCTGCAGACCTACCTGTGCTTTAATGTGTTGGAGCAGATGCACACACACACCAGCTGGTTAGTGTGTGTGTGTGTGTGTGTGTGTGTGTGTGTGTGTGTGTGTGTGTGTGTGTGTGTGTGTGTGTGTGTGTGTGTGTGTGTGTGTGTGTGTCATAGCCCGGGAGCCTTTCCTTTGTTTAGTTGAAATGACAGCAACAGCTTCTCCCTGTCTACTGTTGTAGGATGTCAAACGCACACACACATGTACACACACGCAAACAAACACAATTACACACACACACACACACACACACACACACACACACACACACACACACATACAGAGATACACACAAATCCAGATACACACTAATAATGAGGGAGTCGAAAGAGAGAGTGAAAGTCAGACAACATAGTCTTCACCAAACACACACATTTGTGCTTGTGTTGTACTGTGTGTGTGTGTGTGTGTGTGTGTGCGTGTGTGTGTGTCTAAATGAGGGTTTCGCCCCTGCCTGCCTTCCTGCCCCCCCCCCTCCCCACACACACCCACACACACACCCTCAACCCTTCCTCCCACCCTCCACCCCTCATCCCTTCAGTTGCCTGCCGTCGGCCTGGAGACAGTTACCATGGAAACCGAGGACTTCGATGATGGAGGGGAGAGAGCGAGTGACAGCAGGAGTTGATTGGCAGAAGGAGACATTCTCTCTCTCTCTCTCTCTCTCTCTATCTCTCTCTCTCTCTCTCTCCTGCTGTTTAATAATCTCCATTTACTGCTGAGATAGATTGATCTGGCAGATGAAAACAGCAGATCTACCTCTCTGTCTATATTTCTCTCTCTCTCTCTTGTCTTTCTCCCCGTTTGTCTTCATCAATCTCTCACTGTCTTTTTCTTTTAAATCAAATCAAATCAAATCATCCTCATTGATACGAATGTAGATGTCAGATTATTACATTACATATTTGCCCCAGTTGTGTGTGTGTGTGTGTGTGTGTGTGTGTGTGTGTGTGTGTGTGTGTGTGTGTGTGTGTTGTACAGTGAATGAATGAATGCTTGTATAAGAAAACATAAAAATAGATCAATAATTACAAGAATACAGACATTTTAACCCTTACATACTGTTTTCAGGGTCGAATTTGACCTGTTTTTATATGTGAGAACTGTAAAAACACCATATACACATTTCTTTTAGCTGGACTTTTCTTAATGTGACACATGGTATACAAAAATGGAAATAAAATGCATCTTTTTTATATGTGTTTGTGCAGATGAAACACATTTTTATACATGCAAACCTGCAAATTTGACGTGTTTATTTTAAGAAATTAAAAAATCAGCATCAAATGTGTCCAAATGTGCTCCTGGACCATAAAATAGTGATTGTGAATGTCTTTTAATTAATTACTGACTGATGGGTAATTTATGAATGTGAATTGGTCTATGGAAACTAATTATGAGTTAGAATATGAACAGTATGTGAGGGTTAATCAAAAATCAGAGATACAAGGCCCTATTTTTTCACATTTTTGGGGCCACAGAGCGAGGAGAGGTGGAGTTGAAGCTTAGTTCACTTATACTCTGTAATATTTTGTCACTTTATTTGGTGAAAGCACACATCCATAAACCCCTTCACTCATGTTCTGCTCATATTTCCACTTCCATGTCTGACTCTCATTCAAAAGGCCTCAACATCCCTTCATCATTACTTCATTTTAACAAATCATTCTAGTCTCAATCTCTAAATACAGGCCCTCTAATAAGTGTGTTAGTGGTCATTTTGTGAAATTATTGCACCAGTATTAATAAGATTTGAATACTTATAGTAGCTTTTTGATGATCTGCTGTGTGTAGGTGTTGATTGACAGCTGTGATTGACAGTCGGCTCACCTGCTGCTCTCCGCGGCGCTGGGGGAATCACGCTGAGTCGAAGTATTGTCACACAATATTTCACAAAGTTTAATGTTTATTTGATTATGAAAAGCGGTTCTACTACTGTTTTGTATTGTTAGTCATATTTCTAGAGAGGAGTTAAGGCTTTTCTTTTTGGGCGGGAGTCAGCCGGAGCAATGAGCTGTGGAGCTGCTGATTGACTCTGACACAGATTGAAACCGAGATTTTATTAGAGATTAAATACACACACACACACACACACACAGAGCAAAAGTGTGTGGTGTGTGTGTGTTTAGTTTCCCAATGCATCATTGGAAAGAAACCACAGAGAAGAAAGGAAGGATGAGCAATGGACGACGAGAGAGAACAAGAAAAGACAAGCTCACGGGAGGGGGGGGGGGGGGGGGGGCGGCGATGTGTGAAAATTCACGCGCACACACACACACAGAAAGACACACACATACACATATAAACAACAGTGGCAAGATTTAATACGCCGTTGAGGGTATTGAGGGTGTGGAGGTGTGATTTGGGGGCGGAGGGGAGGAGTGGGAAACGCCGCTGCTGCCTCCGGTGTATTGGATCATCAACCACATCCCAAGACACACACACACACACACACACACACACACACAAACACACACACACACACGTTTATTAGGTGGAGCAGGTACAGCTGGGACTTGGATTTAAAGACAACACCACCTGGCCTGATGGTAGTCTGACAGTGATTAACACAAAGACACAGATGCGTTTACACAATGATTCAACCAAATACAGAGATCACTCAACACCTTCCTCTTCTTCTTCTTCTGCTTCTTCTTCTTCTTCCTCTTCTTCTTGTTCTTCTGCAACAGCACAGAAGGCGTTTTGTTGTTCTCCAGCTCGTGTTTTTATATGTTCAATTTGTGAAAGTAAATGTGATAGTATAGGATATTTAGTGAGATACTATTTTTATTTTTAGATTCTCTTTGCATCAAGATTCAAGCATTAAGTGATGGAGGACAAAATCCACTGTCCTCCTTCTGTAGAAACGTGTTTAAATCTTTATTGATCATTGTACCAGTAAAGCTTTAATACTGTATCAATATGAAATAAAACCTGCAACAGATTTCATATTTTAATCATGTTGTTTGTGTTTGAAATACAAGCAAATAAAACCAAAGTTCATTTTATCCAGAAACTCTGCTGATAAATTTTTACCTTTGACAGTCACATGATCCTCTGTAGAAACTGTCAGCAGCAGTACTGGAAGAAGTACTCTGATACTTTCCTGCAGTAAAAGTATTAATACTCCATCCAACCATCCATTTTCTGCCGCTCATCCGGGTCGGGTCGCGGGGGGCAGCAGCCTAAGCAGGGAAGCCCAGACTTCCCTCTCCCCAGCCACTTCCATCCACGTCCAGCTCTTCCCGGGGGATCCCGAGGCGTTCCCAGGCCAGCCGAGGGACACGATTTCTCCAGCGTGTCCTGGGTCTTCCCCAGGATCTCCTACCGGTGGGACGTGCCCTGAACACCTCGCCAGGGAGGCGTCCGGGAGGTATCCTAACTAGATGCCCGAGCCACCTCATCTGGCTCTTCTCAACGCGGAGGAGCAGCGGGTCTACTTTGAGTTCCTCCCGGATGACCGAGCCTCTCACCCTATCTCTAAGGGAGAGCCCAGCCACATGTGGACGAAGCTCATTTTGGCCGTTTGTACCCGCGATCTGGTTCTTTTGGTCAGTACCCAAAGCTCATGACCATAGGTGAGGGTAGGAACGAAGATCGACTGGTAAATCGAGAGCCTTGCCTTTCGGCTCAGCTCCCTCTTCACCACAACGGATCTGTGCAGAGTCCGCATTACTGCAGACGCCGCACCGATCTGCCTGTCGATCTCCCGCTCCATCCTTCCCTCACTCGTGAACAAGACCTCGAGGTACTTGAACTCCTCCACTTGGGGCAGGATCTCATCCCCGACCTAGAGAGTGCACTCCACCCTTTTCCGGCTGAGGACCATGGACTCGGATTTGGAGGTGCTGATTCTCATCCCGGCTGCTTCACTCGACGGCGAACTGATCCAGTGAGAGTTGGAGGTCACGGTCTGATGGAGCCAACAGGACCACATCATCTGCAAAAAGCAGTGACCCAAACCTGAGGTCACCAAACCGAAACACCTCAACGCCCTGGCTGCACCTAGAAATCCTGTCCATAAAGATTATGAACAGGATCGGTGACTAAGGGCAGCCCTGGCGGAGTCCAACCCTCACTGGAAACAAGTCCGACTTACTACCGGCTATGCGGACCAAGCTCTGACACCGGTCGTACAGGGAAAGGGTGGCCCGTATCAGGGGGTCCTATACCCCGTACTCCCGGAGAACCCCCCACAGGACTCCCCGAGGGACACGGTTGAATGCCTTCTCCAAGTCCACAAAACACATGTGGACTGGTTGGGCAAACTCCCATGCACCCTCAAGGATCCTGCAGAGGGCGTAGAGCTGGTCCACAGTTCCACGACCCGGACGAAAACCACATTTCTCCTCCTGAATCCGAGGTTCGACTATCCGACGGACCCTCCTCTCCAGTACCCCCGAATAGACCTTACCAGGGAGGCTGAGGAGTGTTATCCCCCTATAGTTGGAAAACTATAGGGGGATAGTTTCTCTCTTTCTTAAAAAGAGGGACCACCACCCCAGTCTGCCAATCCAGAGGCACTGCCCCCGATGTCCACGCGATGCTGCAGAGTCGTGTCAACCATGACAGCCCAACAACATCCAGGGCGGATCTCATCCACCCCCGGGGCCCTGCCACCGAGGAGCTTTTTGATCACATCGGTGACCTCAGCCCCAGAGATACGAGAGCCCACACCCGGGCCCTGTTTCCTTACTGGAAGGCGTGTCAGTGGGATTGAGGAGGTCTTCGAAGTTTTCCTTCCACCGATCCACAACGTCCTGAATCGATGTCAGCAGCGCGTCGTCCCCACTGTACACAGTGTTGACGGTGCACTGCTTCCCCCTCCTGAGACGCCGGATGGGTGTCCAGAACCTCTTCGAAGCCGTCCGAAGTCGTTCTCCATGGCCTCACCGAACTCCTCCCATGTCCGGGTTTTTGCCTCAGCAACCGCCGCAGCTGCACTCCGCTTGGCCTGTCGGTCAGGATCCGTCCCCCCACCAGAAGGCGGAGGGATGCTACCCTCTCATCCACCTTGGTAAATTCCAACATACAGGCACCAAGCCGGGGGGCAATAAGTATTGCCACTCCTGCCCGGCACCTCTCACCAGTGGCAACTCCAGAGTGGAAGAGAGCCCAACCCCTCTCGAGAAGACTGATTCCGGAGCCTTTGTTATGTGTCGAGGTGAGACAGACTATATCTAGCCTGAACTTCTCAACCTCGAGCACCAGCTCAGACTCCTTCCCCACCAGAGAATTGACATTCCACGTCCCTAGAGCTAGCTTCTGCAGCTGAGGATCGGACCGCCAAGGCCCCTGCCTTCGGCTGCCGCCCAGCTCACACTGCACCGGACCCCTTTGGACCCTCCTACGGGTGGTGAGCACAAAGGAAGGGGGTCACACATTGCCTCTTCGGGCTGTGCCCGGCCGGGCCCCATGTGTGCAGGTCCGGCCACCAGGCCCTCGACATCGAGCCCCACCCCCAGGCCTGGCTCCAGGGGGGGGGGCCCGGTGACCCGCGTCCGGGCAGGGGAAACGAGGGACAATATTTATTGTTCATTATTATTCAGTATTATAAGTGATGTAGTATGCAGTATTACAGCAAAAGTACTGCAGTATTATGAGTGATGTAGTATGCAGTATTACAGCAAAAGTACTGCAGTATTATGAGTGATGTAGTATGCAGTATTACAGTAAAAGTACTGCAGTATTATGAGTGATGTAGTATGCAGTATTATGAGTGATGTAGTATGCAGTATTACAGTAAAAGTACTGCAGTATTATGAGTGATGTAGTATGTAGTATTACAGTAAAAGTACTGCAGTATTGTGAGTAATGTAGTATGTAGTATTACAGTAAAAGTACTGCAGTATTATTATGTGAACTTTGTGGTGTTTCAGGAGGAAAACTGCCTCTAATAAACTCTCATTGTAGTTTCACATTTTCTCCACAGGCTTTGAATGAGAAGAAAACACTTTGATCACTGTTGATAAAAATCATCTTTATTGATTATTGAAGCTTCAGATTGTTCACACATCCAATCAGTAAAGTGTGATCAATGATTTCATGTTCAGATTGACTTCATCCACACAGTCAGTTAGTTTAACCCAGAATGTCAGCTATGTACAAGAACATCATTAATGATTATTATCATGATCATTACAGTTTGATTGAACATTTCTTTATGAATTTACAAAGTGATGAGAACAAAATATCTGTGATGAAGGAAGTTCTGCTGTTTTCTCTGTTTAAGAAACAACAGACACAAATACATCAATACAAACATGAAACGAACATTTAGAACAAAGAGAAGTTTTAGCATGACTGCTGATCTCTGCGCAGCTCAGAAACATGGAGACAAAAACATGAAGAATTACAACATCTGACACATGAAGTCTGAAATGACTTCTGTCTATTTCACTTTACACAACTCAGCTGTGGATAAAGGATAAACCCAAAGTCCAGCATAGAGAGGCTGAGTGAATGTGGTCTGGACTCTGCGGAGGAGAGTCATGGTTTCAGAGACGCTGTAGAAGGACAGAATACCTGCTCTGTGATCCAGGTACACTCCGACTCTGTAGGAAACAGGACCTGAGACGGGAGTTTTGATGTTATTGAAGAAAAATTCATAACTGTCAGTATAACAATATAAAGACCAAGATTTGTCATTACGTCCAAATAGAGATTCACTTCCTGCTCTGCTGATATTCTTGTATGTGACTGCTACACGAACTCCTCCCCATATTCCTCTTCTCCACTCAACCTCCCAGTAACAACGTCCAGTCAGACTCTCTCTACTCAGGACCTGACACTGATTAGTGAATCTGTCTGTGTGACTAGAATAAGACTGTGGATTTGTCCATTCTACTTTTCTGTTCCCTTCAGATAATAATAGATGTGTGTTTACTGTGTTTGGATCCAGAGTGATTTCACATGAATATCTTAAGAACTCAGCTTTGGTCTTGGGCTCTGGTTCTGGTTCTGACAGTAAAACCTTCACTTCAGTCTCTGTCAGAGAGATGTTTGTCCATGTGTCCCTCAGGATGTCCTGTAGTTTATCTCTGAGCTCTGACATAGCTGCTGTCACATCCTCAAAGTATCTCAGAGGACGGATATTGATGCTGGATGAGTCCGTAGGTTCACTGAGTTGTGACACTGAGGGGTAGTTGTGTAGAAACTGGTTGTGATCCTCTGTGTGTGAGAGCTGCTTCAGTTCAGCGTCTTTCCTCTTCAGCTCAGTGATCTCCTGCTGCAGCTTCTCCTGAAGCTCTTTGACTCGTCTCGATTCAGTTTGCTGCTGGGATCTGATCTGCTGCTTCACATCAGAGCTTCTTTCCTGGAGGAGACTGATCAGCTGAGTGAAGATCTTCTCACTGTCCTCCACTGCTTTATTAGCAGAGGGACTGACCGCCTTCAACTCCTGTTGAAGCAGCTTCACATCTTTCTCTCTGTCCTGGATTCTCTGCTGGATGTTTAGTCGACTCATCTCGAGCTCTCTCTGCCTCTCAGTCCTTTCTGCTGCAGCTGGGACTGTGTCGTGGCCTTTATGATCCTCCATAGTGCACAGATAACAGATACACTTCTTATCTGTACGGCAGAATATCTTCATCACCTCATCATGACGAGAGCAGATGTTCTCCTGGAGCTTCTCCGAGGGCTCCACCAGCTTGTGTTTCTTTAATTTGGTTGATTCAAAGTGAGACTGGAGGTGATTCTCACAGTAAGAGATCAGACACGTCAGACAGGACTTGAAGGCTTTCAGCTTCCTCCCAGTGCAGACATCACAGGCCACATCTTCAGGTCCAGCATAGCAGTGATCAGCAGGAGCAGCTTGGAGTCCAGTCATCTTCAGCTGCTCCACTAAAGCTGCTAACATGGTGTTTTTCTTAAGGACAGGCCTCGGTCTGAAGGCCTGTCTGCACTGAGGGCATCTGTAGATCTTCCTCTGACCCTCTCCATCCCAGTGTGACTTAATACAGCTCATACAGTAGCTGTGTCCACAGGAAGTAGTCACCGGATCCTTCAGTAGATCCAGACAGATCGAACAAGAGATTGTTTCTCGGTCCAGCTGATCTTTCTGCGCCATTTCAGCTCTCAGAGGCAACGACTGTCTGAGCTTCACTTCCTGATAAGTTTAATAGGTTTGAACTTTGATCTGAACAACATGTGATTCAGTCATAAATGCAGCCTGACAGCTCTGTGCTGCGTCACATGTTGGTTACACCCATTTACAAACTGTAGATTTAAAGGGAGGGAACAATGAACTCTGATCCCAGAGTGGAGCTTGTTGTGTTTAAAGCTATATTGATCATTTAATCAGTAAAGCTTTAATACTGTATCAATGTGAAATAAAACCTGCAGCAGATTTTATATTTTAATCATGTTGTTTATGTTTGAAATACAAGCAAATAAAACCAAAGTTCATCTTATCCAGAAACGCTGCTGATAAATGTCGACCTTTGACAGTCACATGATCCTCTGTAGAAACTGTCAGCAGCAGTACTGGAAGAAGTACTCAAGTACTACACTTTACTGCAAGAAAAGTAATAATATTGCAATGTACAAATACTATATTACAAGTAAAAGTACTGCAGTATTATGAGTGATGTAGTATGCAGTATTACAGTAAAAGTACTGCAGTATTATGAGTGATGTAGTATGCAGCATTACAGTAAAAGAACACAAGCTTTGAATGAGAAGAAAACACTTTGATCACTGTTGATAAAAATCATCTTTATTGATTATTGAAGCTTCAGATTGTTCACACATCCAATCAGTAAAGTGTGATCAATGATTTCATGTTCAGATTGACTTCATCCACACAGTCAGTTAGTTTAACCCAGAATGTCAGCTATGTACAAGAACATCATTAATGATTATTATCATGATCATTACAGTTTGATTGAACATTTCTTTATGAATTTACAAAGTGATGAGAACAAAATATCTGTGATGAAGGAAGTTCTGCTGTTTTCTCGGTTTAAGAAACAACAGACACAAATACATCAATACAAACATGAAACTAACATTTAGAACAAAGAGAAGTTCACATTTTCATCTGAAGAAATGTCAGTGAAGGTTAAAAACATGGTGATGAGCAGTGAGAGCCTACATGGATAAAAACACACAGGAAAAAGTCACATTTAAAGTAAACGAAAATATCAACAACACGTACATAAAGTAAAATTAAGTGTTGAATATCACTATTAGCATGTCAGCTGATATCTGAGCAGCTCAGAAACATGGAGACAAAAACATGAAGAATTACAATATCTGACACATGAAGTCTGAAATGACTTCTGTCTATTTCACTTTACACAACTCAGCTGTGGATCTATAACCAACATTAAGTCCAGCATAGAGAGGCTGAGTGAATGTGGTCTGGACTCTGTGGAGGAGAGTCATGGTTTCAGAGACGCTGTAGAAGGACAGAATACCTGATCCAGGTACACTCCGACTCTGGAGGAACCAGGACCTGAGACGTGAGTTTTAATGTTGTTGAACCAAAATTCATACCTGTTAAAGAAACAACGTAAAGACCAAGATTTGTCAATACGTCCAAATAGAGATTCACTTCCTGCTCTGCTGACAGTGAGTCTGTCTGTGTGACTAGAATAAGACTGTTGTTGATTCGTCCATTACTTAGTCTTTTTATTGATATTTTGACAAACAGAAACAACCATCATATAGTTTATTATTATTATAAGCTGCTATTTGGTCTGTTTTGTGTGTTTTTAACCAAGCAGAATAATAATAAACACACAAACAGCCTCATTTAAACATCATCATGTGTGTTTCTCTTCACTCTGAATCACAACCGTTTCAGCCGTTAGCCGCTAGCCGTTAGCTTCACGGCTAGCACTGGCCTCTTTATTAGCTCGCCTGTTTGT
The DNA here is from genome assembly GCF_963691925.1 of Scomber scombrus. NCBI lineage: Eukaryota > Metazoa > Chordata > Actinopteri > Scombriformes > Scombridae > Scomber > Scomber scombrus. The sequence continues at coordinate 6,994 of NW_026910270.1, read as the reverse complement.
TTATTTTAATTCTCTTTATAAACCTTTTGAGCACCGAAACCTTGTTTTTAATGTGGGCATGAAGTCAGAGGTTTGGTAAAGCAGAAGTGAATCCAGCTGACTGTCCGTTAATCTCTTGTTTGTTTGAAGCAATTTTGGGTTTGTCATGCTAGCACCGAAACTAGCTGCTAATAATGCTAGCGATGCTAGCGATGCTAATGATGCTAACGTCTGATTAGCCTGAGAGGAGGAAGCATTCAGAACCTTTAATGAAGTAAAAGTACTAATACAGCAAAGTTAAAGTACTAATGCAACAAAGTTAAAGTACGCTATTATAAGTAAAAGTACTGCAGTATTATGAGTGATGTAGTATGCAGTATTACAGTAAAAGTACTGCAGTATTATGAGTGATGTAGTATGCAGTATTACAGTAAAAGTACTGCAGTATTATGAGCGATGTAGTATGCAGTATTACAGTAAAAGTACTGCAGTATTATGAGCGATGTAGTATGCAGTATTACAGTAAAAGTACTGCAGTATTATGAGTGATGTAGTATGCAGTATTACAGTAAAAGTACTGCAGTATTATAGTGATGTAGTATGCAGTATTACAGTAAAAGTACTGCAGTATTATGAGTGATGTAGTATGCAGTATTACAGTAAAAGTACTGTAGTATTATGAGCGATGTAGTATGCAGTATTACAGTAAAAGTACTGCAGTATTATGAGTGATGTAGTATGCAGTATTACAGTAAAAGTACTGCAGTATTATAGTGATGTAGTATGCAGTATTACAGTAAAAGTAGTGGTTTGGTCCTCTGACTGATATATTATTATTATGACATCATTAAATTATTAATAGTGAAGCATCAGTGTTAGAGCAGCATGTTACTGTTGTAGCTGCTGGAGGTGGAGCTAGTTTACACTACTTTATATACAGTTAGCTAGTTTAGTCCAGTGGTTCCCAACCTAGGGGTGGGGCCCCTCCAAAGGGTCAGCAGATAAATGTGAGGGGTGGTGAGATGATTAATGGGAGAGGAAAGAAGAAAAAACTAAGTTCTGATACACAAATGTGTTTTCAGCTTTTGAACTTTTTCTCTAATCTTTGATTTTTGCTGAAATATTGGATCATTTGAACATTTATTGAAATGAAAGCATGTGAGAAGTTTAGAGGGAAAAATCAGTATTTGGTGGAGCTGTTAACAACTCATAGACATCTGAAATGTGAGCCGACTACACACTGCTTTTTCACTAAAGGTGTGTCAGAGTCAGAAACATCTAAAATGAAGGAAGGAGGTAAACAAAGAGACAAAGAGATAAACAGTGACAGACTGTTGGAGAGTTGCTGAATTCCCCCGACCATCGACACACTAACAGAGACAGACACAGTGAAACAGTGATATGATGTTTAATAGGACACACACACACACGCACACACACACACACGCACACACACACACACACATAAACACACATAAACGTAAACCCTGGAGGCTGCAGGAGCTGCAGGGATTTGTTGCTGAAGTCTTTGTGTCTGTAAACTCAGCGAGACTGTTGGGAAAACAGAAAACCCAGAGCTGTGAGTGACACACACACACACACACACACACACACACACACACACACACACACACACACACACACACACACACACACACACACACATTCACACACACACACACACACAGCTGTATGGACTGCAGTGTAGTAATAGTAGAAAACAGCAGAGATGTCTTTCTGTTGTGCATTTACAAAACCAAAAGAAGCTGCAACTGACATTTATTATCATTAAGAGTTTCGTCATGTTAGTTTGTTTAGAAACGGAAGGAAGGAAGGAAGGAAGGAAGGAAGGAAGGACAGATGGAGGGAACATTTACCCTAACAGATGAAAACATTGGTTAGAACATTAGAAAAGTCATCAAATATAATAAGTTACATTACTTTGATGAAGTCATTGAAATAGTTACATTACCTATTACATTTTAAATAGAGTAACTAGTAATCTATTACATTTTAAATAGAGTAACTAGTAATCTGTAACCTTCTGACTACCTAAAATAGTCGATGCTTTAACTTGATGAGTTGTTTCAAATTCATTGCTGATGTTCAGACTCATTTTTCAGACATGATGGGCACAATTTGCATAAAAATGTGACTTCTTTCAATCAAAATCTACTGATTTATTTATCATTAAAAACATACTTCATCTAAACCTGCATGTCACATTTCTGTCTTAGGTTCCTATGACTTTTTATGTTGCATTTCACCAATAAAATAATAATAATAATACAAGAAATATGATTAAATTATATTTGATCTTGGCTAAAATCACTCAAATGTTTGCTACTTTTAACCTAAAATAACTAAAATATTCAGAGGTGTCGTCTTTTAACCGCAGAGCTTAACCCTCTTGTTGTCCTTGAGTCAAGGAAGGAAGGGAGGAAGAAGGAAAGAAAGGAGGGAGGAAGGAAGGGGGGAAGAAGGAGGGAAAGGAGGAAGGAAGGAAGGAAAAGGAAGGAAAGGAGGGAGGAAGGAAGACGGAGGGAAAGGAGGGAGGGAGGAAGGAAGACGGAAGGAAAGGAGGGAGGAAGGAAGACGGAAGGAAAGGAGGAAGGAAGGGAGGAAGAATGAAGGAAAATGGTTGTTACTGGGCAGTTCCCAGTCTGAGCCTGAACCTTTACAGGATAACAAAACAAAAAAGGAGGATGAAAACAAAAAAAAAAACATAATATTGATTTGAGGAAAGATGTCAGCTGTGAGTGTGATGCCGACAGTGATGCTGCTCTGTTTGTTTCAGAGGAACAAAGACGAGAGCAGCAGCGTCAGCCGGCTGATTAGCACCGAAAACAAAAGCACGCAGGCTGCACTCATCCTCTTTATTAACGAGCTGTTGTCTTGTTGTAATGACACCTAGACACAAACAGGAGGACGCGTTCTCACACTGTGACAATGACAGACAGCCACACACTCACACACACACACACACACACACACACACACACACACACACAACACACAGAGGATTACACTGATACACCAGGACGATAACGTTTCTTTAGTCTGATAGCGATCGGTTCCGAGTGAGACCGTTGTTTTGTGGAGAATGACTCTGAATAAGGAAGGAAGGAAGGAAGGAAGGGAGGGAGGAAGGAAGCTGTTGACCTCTGACCTTTTACTCTATACACACTCGGGCAAAACTTTTTGGTAAATTTAGTAGTTTTAGTCACAGTTTGGTTATTGTGAAATTGCATCCAGTTTTTGTCAAGAAACCTTCCTTAGTTCCTTCCTTCCTTCCTTCCTTCCTTCCTCCGAGTCATCTGTCATTCCTTCCTTCCTTCCATCCTTCCTTCTTTCCTCCGAGTCATCTGTCCTTCCTTCCTTCCTTCCTTCCTTCCTCCGAGTCTTATGTCCTTCCTTCCTTCCTTCCTTCCTTCCCTCCTTCCTTCCTTCCATCATTCCTTTGTTCCATCCATCCATCCTTCCTTCCTTCCTTCCTTCCTTCCTTCCTTCGGTAGCTATGAAATGTACAGACAGTTGTTGTTGTTGTTGTTGGTGTTATAGATATAGGTTGTGTTATGGTTGCTATAGATACAGATTGTGTTATGGTTGCTATAGATACAGGTTGTGTTATGGTTGCTATAGATACAGGTTGTTCTATGGTTGCTATAGATACAGTTTGTGTTATGGTTGCTATAGATACAGGTTGTGTTATGGTTGCTATAGATACAGGTTGTTCAATGGTTGCTATAGATACAGTTGTGTTATGGTTGCTATAGATACAGGTTGTGTTATGGTTGCTATAGATACAGATTGTGTTATGGTTGCTATAGATACAGATTGTGTTATGGTTGCTATAGATACAGGTTGTGTTATGGTTGCTATAGATACAGATTGTGTTATGGTTGCTATAGATACAGGTTGTGCTTTAGTGTATAAACAAAGAATAACACAAATCACTGCTGACATCAGAGATCCTGCTGGAGACATTTTTGAAGTTGACTTTCATTGTTTCATCTTGAACATGAACAGAATGAGTCTCTGACATGTTTTTAATACAAGTTTAGAACCAATGAGGTGTGAATGAGTCTGTAGAGGTCTGGATAATGTGGAAAAGCTCATGAGTGGATAAAGAAAAAAATGAAACTTTCGGCTTTATTGTGCTGAACCTCCAGAGCAGATCCTGTCATGGCTGATTTTCATAGAAACAAATGTCTGTCTGTAAATCCACCTGCACAAAAAAGTAAATATATATAAATTAATAAATAAATAAACTGTCATCTACATGGAGTGAAAGACTGAATCATGAATTAAAAAACCAGGAAAGAGTGAGAAAAAAAAAGAAAATCCCTGATGTTGTTTCTGACGGTAAACAAGTGTTTTCCTCCAGTCGTCACTTCAGAGAGACTCCTGCTGTGTGTGTGTGTGTGTGTGTGTGTGTGTGTGTGTGTGTGTGTGTGTGTGTGTGTGTGTGTGTGTGTGTGTGTGTGTGTGTGTGTGAATGTAAATGACATAGCACATTCGCAACGTAAAGACACAAACACTTGCATGGACTCTGATTACTGAGGTAAATACACAGCATGGGTGAGGCAACTCTCACTGCAGTGTGTGTGTGTGTGTGTGTGTGTGTGTGTGTGTGTGTGTGTGTGTGTGTGTGTGTGTGTGTGTGTGTGTTGTGTGTGTGTGTGTGTGTGTGTGTGTGTGTGTGTGTGTGTGTTGAAGGATGGAGAGTAAAGACAATGGCACTCGACTCTCGTGGAGGGATTGTTTTTTAGCGGAGCCGGGCTTTGTGTGCAAACATGGTGAAGTTAAACATGTTGTTAAAAGAGAGAGAGAGAGAGAGAGAGAGAGAGAGAGAGAGAGAGAGAGAGAGAGAGAGAGAGAGAGTCTCTACTGGAATATCTTTACATGATTTCCAGTTAAAAACTCCTTATTTATCTTCTACTGGTCCTTTATGCAGCCGCTCAGTTCAGCCTCTGTCTATTAACAGGCTGTTTTAGCTCCAGTCTCTTTAAGGCCCCCCCCCCCTCCCTCCTGATGAGCCCACTCTGCTCTGATTGGTCGGCTTCAGGAAGCTTCTACATAAACTAACTATAGTAGCAGGATTTCACTTCTTTTTCTACTTCTTTACTCCAAAATGTTAAAATGTTCAACTTCTCAAATCATATCCGTACATGTTGGAGCTGAATCACATCTGAGATATGAGACTGGAGACACCTTAGCAACCGCCTTAGCAACCGCCTTAGCAACCGCCTTAGCAACCAAAGCTTCTACATAAACTAACTATAGTAGCAGGATTTCACTTCTTGTTCTCCTTCTTTACTGCAAATGTTCAACGTCTCAAATCACATCCGTACATGTTGGAGCTGAATCACCTCTGAAATATGAGAGTGGAAACACCTTAGCAACCGCCTTAGCAACCGCCTTAGCAACCAAGGATACAGACAGACATTTATGTGGCACAAACAAAGTATTCAGGGTATCTTGAAGCCCTGATTTTTGATTTGCAGGCAGCATTTCTACATAAATTCACCTCACATTTCCTAATTCTGACCGTGTTTAACATCCAACATCAGAACAGATTTATAAATAAGAGAAGAATCTCGTAACTGTGTGAACATGTAGACATTTAAGTGCATCCATAGAAACGCTCTCAGGATTCCTGCACAGGAATTCATCGACAATAAGAAAAAAAAATGTCATCAACCTGCTGTCCCATTACAGTTTAATTTATCTGTATCTGGGGGTGGGGGGTTGGGGTGTGTGTGTGTGTGTGTGTGTGTGTGTGTGTGTGTGTGTGTGTGTGTGTGTGTGTGTGTGTGTGTGTGTGTGTGTCAGGGTGTTAATGAATGTGATGCTACAGGAGACTCCTCCAGAGACTCGCTGCCCTCGGTGGTTTTTTTTGTGTATTTCTGGTTTTACAGGAGCACAGATGTGAAAATGCCATCACATCATAATAATAATGACTCGATGTTAAAGCGACTCTCTGCAGATATAAGATATTAATAAAAACCCAACAGCAGCAGATGCATTCGCTCGTCGGGATGTTTTCTCACTTTTCTTTCCGTAGAAACAAAGAAAAAAACTTTACATCCAAATATTCAGCTGGAATTAATGTTTCAATAACTGCTGCGTCTAAATGTGCTGCGATATTCATCAGTTACTGTTTTACACTGTAATTGTTGATGAGGAAAATGATATTAGCTAACTAAATTTATTGATACATTTATTTAAATATACAAATATAAACATATATATTTATGTATATTCTAATATTTTGTAAAATTAAAATAAATGTATTAAATTTTATTTTACATTAAATACAATTAATTATTTTAAATATATTTGAATTTTTTCATTTTATTTGAATTTATTTATTTTTTCTACCAAATAAAGACGATTCATATAAAAATTACAAGTAAAAAAATCCCCACCAAAATTCATCACAATGATAAAAAAGGAGAATAAATTATAATAATAATAGATAATTAATTTGAATAATATACAGAATTTAAAAAAAATCATAGATTCAATATATGTATTTAAATATATTTTAATTTAATTAATAAAACCATAATTTTCAATAATCATATTAAATAAAAAATAAAATTCCTTAAAAAGTTTTATTTTTTTTTACTTTGAAAAAAAGTGAGTTATTACATTAGTTTAACTGTTATAATAAAATTATTTATTTTTATTTAATAACAGTATTTGCATTAGAGAAATGTAAATCCAATCAATATCTTAATATATTATTTCTTATTGCATCAGTTTTTATACGAGTGTATTTTTATGGCTCTCTTTAGCCATACGTAAAATAAAATCTGCTTTAATCCATTAATTCAGTTTCACTTCGTCGCCTGAATTCACTGATTTTGTTCTGATCGTGTTTATAATTTATTTTATTAAAGTTCTGATTTAAAAGTGAGCTTCAGTTTAATATTAGAAATTAAAATCAGCTGGTTCAAAGCTTAAAGCATCTTTACTTACGAGGAAAATGACACTTTATTAAATGATT
>NW_026910269.1:5000-31136 GCF_963691925.1 Scomber scombrus | reverse complement strand
CTGTAATTTCTGTGTGTTTGTGTTTCTACAGATTCCCCATCAACTTCCTTCAGTCCTCCATCAAGTTCACCAATGAACCTCCTCTCGGTAATAAAACTGCCTTCTGAAGTCTGGTTATGTTAAGTGTTCGTTCTTCACCTTTATGTTCATCCTCAGCTACATATTTGAGCCTCCTGCTCCTTGTATTTATTTTATAATATATGAGGCTTCTTTACAGTTGTATTTATTATGGCTGAGGGATTAATTGGTATGTGCATGTTAGGTAATTTATTACATTATCTGCCCATTCTTTCTCTTAACCCTCCTGTTGTCCTCGAGTCAAGGAAGGAAGGGAGGAAGAAGGAAGGAAAGGAGGGAGGGAGGAAGGAAGGGAGGAAAGGAAAGAAGGAAGGGAGGAAGGAAAGGCAGGAAGGAAGGAGGGAGGGAGGAAGGAAGAAAGGAAGGAAAGGAGGGAGGAAGAAAGGAAGGAAAGGAGGGAAGAAGAAAGGAAGGGAAGAAAGGAAAGAAGGAAGGTAGGAGGGAAGGAAAGAAGGACAGAGGAAAGAAGGAAGGGAGGAAGGTAGGGGGAGGAAAGACAGAGAAGGAGGGAGGGAGGAAGGAAAGGAAGGAAGGAAGGAGGGAAGGAAAGAGGGAGGGAGGGAGGAAGGAAGAAAGGGGGATGGAGGAAGGAAAGAAGGAAGGCAGGAAAAAGAGAAGAAGGAAAGAAAGAGAAGGAGGGATGGAGGAAAGAAGGAACAGTCAAAACAGACGGGGTCAATTTGACCCAGGAGGACGACGCGGAGGTTTAATAATTTCCATCTTCAGCATCCATTAGTTGTTTCTTTTCTTTTCACTTTTAATATTTCAGAACTAAGGTTTCGAACATAAACAGCATGAGCAGCTTTTCATCATGTTCTAGTTTTTAATTAAGAGCCAAAGGAGGAGAAAAGAAGGAGAATATTAACACAAAACAACAAACTACTACAACTACTTATACCCACATCCTGTATATGAGTTCAATAATGAGGCTAAAGAAAAGTAGGAGGTGGACAAAGATCACAAAAAAAGATATTTCTTCACTTTCTTATCTCCACTCATCTGTGTTCAACAGGGATGAAAGCTGGTCTGAAGAGGACTTATAATGGCATCACTCAGGATCAGTTAGAGATCAGCAACCTGCCTCAGTGGAAACCTCTGCTGTACGCTGTGGCCTTCCTGCACACTACTGTACAGGTATCAGTATCAGCCTGCCTTCCTGCACACTACTGTACAGGTATCAGTCTGCCTTCCTGCACACTACTGTACAGGTATCAGTATCAGTCTGCCTTCCTACACACTACTGTACAGGTATCAGTCTGCCTTCCTGCACACTACTGTACAGGTATCAGTCTGCCTTCCTGCACACTACTGTACAGGTATCAGTCTGCCTTCCTGCACACTACTGTACAGGTATCAGTATCAGTCTGCCTTCCTACACACTACTGTACAGGTATCAGTCTGCCTTCCTGCACACTACTGTACAGGTATCAGTCTGCCTTCCTGCACACTACTGTACAGGTATCAGTATCATTCTGCCTTCCTGCACACTACTGTACAGGTATCAGTATCAGTCTGCCTTCCTACACACTACTGTACAGGTATCAGTATCAGTCTGCCTTCCTGCACACTACTGTACAGTAGGGCTGTGCGATTTCCTCTAAATTTCAAATCGTCATTACTCTAGATTGCCAATACACGATTAAATCGGCATTGTTTTTTGTTATAATGACGTTATATTTAATGTTTTTTGCATCACATGCATGCAAAAGTGAGCGACACCGCTGCACTGACAAGCCGGAGACGTGGTGCTCCTTCTCACTTCAAGTCGCTGTCATTAACTTTTAACCTGCAAAGACGGCAGTGCCGACACTGTAGGAATTTATGAAAGCATTAAAACAATATTTATTTGCAATTACTCTCTATTGAACGACCCCGAAGCATGAGCAAACGGGCTGTGTCGGTTCGGATCAAAGAGATGCGCCCCATCACTGTCAGCACAGGGCTGGCTGACAGTGTACCCTGCACTGAGAGAAGAGAAAAAGTAGATTGTAGGTCTGTTTGTAAACGGGGCTCTCCTCTCTTAACTCACAGAAGTGCGCCTTTTTTTTTATATCGCCTTGATAAACAGCAAATCGCCTGGCAACCCTCCAATCGCCAATATACGATTTGATCGCGGCTCGTCCCAGCCCTACTGTACTGGTATCTGTTTGCTTACATGCACTGAACAACCAAATGGTCTCTGTAGGATTATTTTCTGTTGGGCTGATGGGAAGGAAGCAAATCAGTGTCAGGGTTGATGGATGTGACTATCTTTTTTTCTTTCCCTCTTCTTCTTCACGTCTCCCTTCCTCTGTCATCCTGTCAGGAGCGTCGTAAGTTCGGTCCTCTGGGCTGGAACATCCCCTACGAGTTCAACCAGGCAGATTTCACCTCCAGCATGCAGTTTGTCCAGAACCACCTGGATGAGCTGGACTCTAAGAGAGGCGTGAACTGGAGCTGCCTGCGCTACATGTTGGGTCAGACCTCTCTACATCTATCATGCTCTTTATTCTACTGAAAGCTTTCTGACTTCTTTATGACTGCAGATACAATGAAGTAGTGTTTAAAACAGGGGGGTCAAACATGCGGCCTGTGGGCCAGAACAGGCCCGCCGAGGGGTCCGATCCGGCCCACTTCCTGTCTTCTTTTCCTTCCTTCCTTCCTTCCTTCCTTCCTTCCTTCCTTCCTTCCTTCCATCTTTCCTTTCTGTCTTCTTTTCCTTCCTTCCTTCCTTCCTTCCTTCCTTCCTTCCTTCCTTCCTTCCTTCCTTCCTTCCTTTCTTCCTTCCATCTTTCCTTTCTGTCTTCTTTTCCTTCCTTCCTTCCTTCCTTTCTTCCTTCCATCTTTCCTTTCTGTCTTCTTTTCAGTCTGTCCTTCCTTCTTTTCATCCTGTCTTCTCTTCCTTTCTTCCTTCCTTCCTTCCTTCCTTCCTTCCTTCCTTCCTTCCTTTCTTCCTTCCATCTTTCCTTTCTGTCTTCTTTTCAGTCTGTCCTTCCTTCTTTTCATCCTGTCTTCTCTTCCTTTCTTCCTTCCTTCCTTCCTTCCTTCCTTCCTTCCTTCCTTCCTTCCTTCCTTCCTTCCTTCCTTCCTTTCTTCCTTCCATCTTTCCTTTCTGTCTTCTTTTCAGTCTGTCCTTCCTTCCTTCCTTCTTTTCATCCTGTCTTCTCTTCCTTTCTTCCTTCCTTCCTTTCTTCCTTCCATTTGTCCTTCTTTTCTTCCTTCCATCTTTCCTTTCTGTCTTCTTTTCCTTCCTTCCTTCCTTCCTTCCTTCCACCTGTCCTTTTTTCCTTCCATCTTTTATTCTGTCTTCTCTTCCTTCTCCTCCTTCTTGTCCTTTTTTCCTTCCATCTTTTCTTCCTGTCTTCTCTTCCTTCCTTCCTTCCTTCCTCCCTCCCTCCCTGCCTTCCTTCCATCTTTCCTTCCATCTTTCTTTCCTCCCTCCTTCCCTCCCTTCCTTCCATCTTGTTAATGATCCGGCCCTCATGAGACCAGATTGGGCTGTATATATTTGGCCCTTGAATGAAAATGAGTTTGACAGCCTTGATTTAAAAGTTTAAGATGATACAACAATGAACGATTAAACACCATATGACACATACAGCCCATAATAACCAGTTGGCGTTTCCCAGGTGAGGTCCAGTATGGCGGCCGTGTGACCGATGACCTGGACAAACGTCTCCTGAACACTTTCACTCGTGTGTGGTTCAGTGAGAACACCTTCAGTGAGAAGTTCTTCTTCTATAAAGGCTACAGCGTCCCGACCAAGGCCAAGACCGTCCAGGAAGTCCTGCAGCACATCGAGGCTCTGCCATTGGTCGACTCGCCTGAGGTCAGAGGTCGAAAGACACTCGTTTTTTCTTTAACACGTCATCAGAACTCAGAGAAACAGTCCAGCTAGACTCCCATCTTCAGATGTTGGCTTTCTGCTCTCTGCTAGCTAGGAGACTGATATTATTGAAATGGAATCTTCCTTCCATCTTTCCTTTCTGTCTTCTTTTCCCTCTGTCAGTCCTTGCTCCTTTCCTTCCTTCTTTCCTTCCTTCCTTCCTCTTTTCCTCCCTCCTTATTCCTTTCCTTCCTTCCTTCCTTCCTTCCTTCCTTCCTTCCTTCCTCTTTTCCTTCCTTCCTTTTTTCCTCCCTTCCTTCTCTCCTTACTTCCTTCCTCTTTTCTCCCTCCTTACTCCTTTCCTTCCTTCCTTCCTTCTGACCTCCCTTCCTCCTTTCCTCTCTGCCTCCCTCCCTCCTTCCTTCCTTCCTTCCTTCCTTCCTTCCTTCCTAATTCCTTCTTTCCTCCTGTCCTTCCTTCTTTCCTTCCTTCCTTCTTTCCTCCTGTCCTTCCTCCTGTCCTTCCTTCTTTCCTTCCTTCCTTCCTCCTGTCCGTCCTTCTTTCTTTCCTTCCTTCCTTCCTAATTCCTTCTTTCCTCCTGTCCTTCCTTCTTTCCTTCCTTCCTCCTGTCCGTCCTTCTTTCTTTCCTTCCTTCCTTCCATCTGGCTATGTGAACTCTGTATTTTATGCTGTGAAAACTTATAGACTGTAATTTGTAAAACTAAATAAAAAGACCTTGATCAAAAAAAGAAAAACAGTCTTCATGGTTTCATCTTCCTGTTTCAGGTGTTTGGGCTTCACCCCAACGCTGACATCACCTACCAGACCAACCTGGCCAATGAGACGCTCAGCACCATCATCAACATCCAACCCAAGGACAGCGGGGGCGGGACCGGAGAGACCAGGGAGGCCAGTGTGCAGAGACTAGCCAATGAGATGCTGCAGAAGCTACCACCTGACTACGTCCCTCATGAGGTGATTATTTCCTAACAAGCAGAAATATTTAGAGGTAAGGTTGTGTTAGAAAGGTAAGAATGCTATGTCCTGACTCTCTGTGTGTGTGTGTGTGTGTGTGTGTGTGTGTGTGTTTAAGGTCAAAGGTCAGCTGCAGAAGATGGGTCCGCTCCAGCCAATGAACATCTTCCTGCGGCAGGAAGTAGATCGCATGCAGAGAGTCATCAGCAGCGTACGGAGCACGCTCACTGACCTCAAACTGGCCATCGATGGTTAGTCACAACACACACATACACACACACACACACATACACACATACACACACACATACATACACACACACACACACCTTCTTTCCTTCATTCCTCCCTCTTTCTTTAATTTTTCCTTCGTTCTTCCCCTCCTTCCCTCTTTCTTTGCTTCCTCCTCCTTCCATACTTCTTTCCTCACTTCCTTCCTTCCTTCTGACCTCCCTTCCTCCCTCCTGTCCTTCCTTCCTCCCTTTCTTCTTTCCTCCCTTCCTTCCTTCCTTCCTCTTTTCCTCCCTCTTTACTCCTTTCCTTCCTAATTCCTTCCTTCCTCTATTCATCCCTCCTTACTCCTTTCCTTCCTTCCTTCCTTCCTCATTCCTTCCTTCCTTCTGACCTCCCTTCCTCCCTCCTGTCCTTCCTTCCTCCCTTTCTTCTTTCCTCCCTTCCTTCCTTCCTTCCTCTTTTCCTCCCTCTTTACTCCATTCCTTCCTAATTCCTTCCTTCCTCCTGTCCTTCCTTCTTTCCTTCCTTCCTTCCTCCTGTCCTTCCTTCTTTCCTCCTGTCCTTCCTTCCTTCCTCCCTTCCTCCCTCCTGTCCTTCCTTCCTCACTTCCTTCCTTCCCTCCTCCTGTCCTTCCTTCCTTTCTTCCTTCCTTCCTTCCTTCATTCCTTCCTTGACCTGAGGACAACAGGAGGATTAATAAAGTACTTCTTATCTTATCTTAATGCTTTTGTTTTGTCTGTCATTTATAAACATTTGAAGTTGCTATAAAAACATTAATAAATTATTAACATGAATATTATTTATTTTCCACGCTGTTAGGAACCATCATCATGTCGGAGGACCTGCGCGACGCTCTCGACTGCATGTTTGACGCTCGGATCCCTCGTCTGTGGCTGCGGCTCAGCTGGCCGTCGGCTACGCTGGGCTTCTGGTTCAGTGAGCTGCTGGACAGGAACCAGCAACTCAGCGGCTGGATCAGCACCGGACGGCCAAACCAGTTCTGGCTCACCGGCTTCTTCAACCCACAGGTCGGTTCACGCCTTGCGCCAGCGATGACATCATCGATCAAACCTCACATTATTCAGTTTATCTTTAGATAAATGTTCCCAAATTCTTTGGAAAAAAATCAAAAATTATATCACTCCTCGAACCTCCCTTCCTCCCTCCTGTCCTTCCTTCCTCCCTTCCTTCTTTCCTTCCTTCCTTCCTCCTGTCCTTCCTTCCTCCCTTCCTTCCTTCCTTCTGTCCTTCCTTCCTTCCTTCCTTCCTTTCTCTTTTCCTCCCTGCCTCCCTCCATACTCCTTTCCTTCCTTCCTTCCTAATTCCTTCTTTCCTCCTATCCTTCCTTCTTTCCTTCCTTCCTTCCTCCTGTCCTTCCTTCTTTCCTTCCTTCCTTCCTTCCTCTTTTCATCCCTGCCTCCCTGCTTACGCCTTTCCTTCCTTCCTTCCTTCCTTCCTTCCTTCCTTCCTTCCTAATTCCTTCTTTCCTCCTATCCTTCCTTCTTTCCTTCCTTCCTTCCTTCCTCCTGTCCTTCTTTTCTTTCCTTCCTTCCTTCCTCTTTTCATCCCTGCCTCCCTCCTTACGCCTTTCCTTCCTTCCTTCCTTCCTTCCTAATTCCTTCTTTCCTCCTTACTCCTTCTTCGTGTATGTTTTTTTTATTTTAATGTGAGATGCCAGACTTTGTTCGATATTTCCAAAATGTCAACATTGTGACTGTATTGAAAGTTTTTCAATAAAGTTCTGAAAAAAAAAAAAAAAAAATTAATCTTTAGAGGAGAATGTTTGAGTCAGCTGTTTTTTGCCGCAGGGCTTTTTGACCGCCATGCGTCAGGAGACGACGCGCTCCAACCTGTCTCGAGGCTGGGCCTTGGATACGGTCACCCTTAGCAACGACGTTACCAAGATGATGAGGGAGGATGTGTCGGCCCCGCCCCCAGAGGACATGGGCGGAGTCTACATCTACGGCCTCTTCCTGGATGGAGCGGGATGGGACCGACGCAGCGCCAAAATCACTGAGTCCCCGCCGAAGGTCAGTGTATATATTAACCCTCCTGTTGTCTTCGAGTCAAGGAAGGGAGGGAGGAAGGATGGATGGACGGAGGAAGAAGGAAGGAAAGGAGGGAGGAAGGGAGGATGGAAGGTAGGAAGAAGGAAGAAGGAAGGATGGAAGGGAGGAAGGAAGGGAGGGAAGAAGGGAGGATGGAAGGTAGGAAGAAAGGAGGAAGAAGGAAGGACAGAAGGAAGGAAGAAAGGAAGGTAGGGGGAGGAAAGAAAGAGAGAAGGAGGGAGGGAGGAAAGAAGGAAGGGAGGAAGGAAAGGAAGGAAGCTTAGAAGGAGCGAGGGAGGAAGGAAAGACAGAAGAAAGGAAGAAAGGGGATGGAGGAAGGAACGAAGGAAGGGAGGAAAGAGAGAGGAAGGAAAGAGAGAAAGAGGGAGGAAGGAAGGAAGGAAGGGAGGGAGGAAAGAGAGAGGAAGGAAAGAAAGAGAGAAGGAAGGAAGGAAGGGAGGGAGGAAAGAGAGAGGAAGGAAAGAAAGAAGGAAGGAAGGAAGGGAGGACGACCCGAAGGTTAAATACAGTAAAATGTAATAGGAGGCTCTGCTGTCTCCTCTCAGGTCCTCTTCACTCCGCTGCCTGTGGTTCACGTCTACGCCGTCAGCTCAGCCAACATGGCCGACAGTAAGCGCGGCGGCGAGGCGGTCAGCCTGTATTCATGTCCGGTTTATAAGAAACCGCGACGGACCGACCTGAACTTCATCTTCTCGCTGCAGCTGAGGAGCTCGCAGCCGGCGGAGCATTGGACGCTGCGAGGAGCCGCGCTGCTCTGCGACTGCAAGTAATGACATCATAATGACCTCTGACATCATAATGACCTCTGACATCATAATGACCTCTGACATCATAATGACCTCTGACATCAAGTCACATGCAGAGGAACAAGGAGGTGTTTACTTTAACCTTTGTGTCGTCCTCCCGGGTCAAATTGACCCCGCCTTCTTTCCTCCCTTCCTTCCTTCCGTCTGTCCTTCCTCCCTCCTTCTCTTTTTCCTTCCTTCTCTTTCCTTCCTTCGTTCTTTCCTCCCTTCCTTCCGTCCTTCCTTCCATCTGTCCTTCCTCCCTCCTTTTCTCTTTCTTTCCTTCCTCCCTCCTTCCCTCCTCCCTTCCTCCCTCCCTCCTTCTCTCTTTCTTTCCTCCCCATACCTTCCTCCATCCTTCTTTCCTCTGTCCTTCTTTCCTTCCTTCCTCCCTTCCTCTTTTCTTTTCTCCCTCCCTCCCTCCTTCCTTCTTTCCTCCCTCCCACCTACCTTCCTTCTTTCCTCCGTCCTTCATTTCCTTCCTTTCCTTCCTCCTTTCCTTCCCTCCTTCCTTCCTTCCTCCTTTCCTTCCCTCCTTCCTTCCTCCCTCCCTCATTTCCTTCCTTCTTCCTTCCTCCTTTCCTTCCCTCCTTCCTTCCTCCCTCATTTCCTTCCTTCTTCCTTCTTCCCTCCCTTCCTTCCTTGACTCAGGACAACAGGAGGGTTAAAATCCTGCTGATGATTTTCCAAATTATCTTTCATCTTTAGATTGATTTCCTTCAGTCCGTCGTTGGTTTCAGTTAAAAACATTTCTAAATGGTTAGTAACAGGCTAGAGGATGTTAAGTTAAAAAATAATACCTATTATCAATCATATTATTCATATCCGTATCAAGCAAATGTAAAGACAGATGAATCATTGTGATGAGCTTTAATCACTTAGAAGTTAAAGACACATTTAAGCATTTCCTGTGATTGAGCTTTGTGTCTGTTTGTGAAGATTTAACAATAAAAACAGATTTCTGTGGTCAGAGTCAAACTCAGCATGTGAAGCGAGTCAGTGTTTGTTTCTTTATTGACGTTAAACTTAGACGAACAGCATCGGTGAGAATTCACAGAATTATCAACAGAGAAGAAAACCAAAGTCCATTAAAACTTGGCACTCTAACATTTAGAGTGACACATTATTATTGTTGTTTCTCTTATTGAAAATCACTTCTACTAGCTTCTATAAGTTGCATATATTTTACAAGTCTTATACTATTATGACAGTTAAAAAAACAAACATAAATCTGCTTCAATATAATATCACTGACAAACTACAGCCATGCAGTCACTCGCTAAAAAAAGCTCAAACGCAAATAAATACTGTAGAAATCTGGTTTTGGTTGTCGAGGTTTCCAAACAGAAGAATACACAACGACGCCACCATCACTGTTAAATTTAGTTATTTTCTGAACTGATTTCAGAAACTACTTTAAGTTTTATCAGACACTGAAGTTCCCTCAAATGTATTTGCTTTGTTTTTTTAGATTTACAGGCATGCTGAGGCAAATCGTTAAGTTATAACTGAGCTTTACCCAGTAAAAAAAGTCCAAATGTCTGCTGTGAAAAAGGCGGGAAGTTCCGGTCCTCTGAAATGAGGCCAACGCAGAAGTAACTTAAAGCTGCATTCTATCAAAAGGCCACCAGGGGGCGACCGTTTTGGTGTCAAAAGGACTTCCGTCTCTATACAAGTCAATGGAGAATTCACCAACTTCTCACTTGATTTCTAACCTCAGTAAACGTTTTCAAAATGTGTTTATGGTCTCAATCGCTAGTTTAAAGCCTTCTTCAATGCAGTATGATGTTCATTTGGGACATTTTGGCCTCCCTGATTTTATATGTGACGATAAAGCAGGGTATGCATTAGGGCGTGGCTACGTGGTGATTGACAGGTTGATTGGTTCACAGGTTCAGGAGGGCGCCTCATGCTCCTCCTGATGCCCATATAAGTAGAATCCATGTTTTTATTTTTCCCAGCATGCACCTGAAATTTTCAAGATGGCGCTGCTAAGATCCGATACTATTGGCCTCCGAGCAGCAGTCCACAAACCAATGGGTGACGTCACGGATGTTACGTCCATTTCTTACATACAGTCTATGCTTTAAACACTGACTGTGTTGTGTGACACTGACACATTAAACTTTATACAATACATAGCTTAAATATGAACTTATCAATTATTTAGATATTTATTAATCGATTACAAATTGCTGGCTTTTGAAACCTGGACTTCCATGATCCTGTTATATGAAAGCGTGGTAAAGAATCTATAAAATATGATGAGTGTGGTTTTATTTACAGCCACTTATCTAAAGAAGCTCAGCTCACTAATGTCTCAGTAACTTACTCTCGTTCTGTCTGACAGGTTTTAAATCTTTCGCTGCCGTTACTAATGCAAACTTGACGTCTTCACAGGTCCAACTTTCTGTATATTCAGTCTGTCTAGGTCCAGGTAGGTTCCTGTCCTGTCTCTGGTCTCTGGTCTGTGTCAGTATCTCTGATATGAGTCCAAACTTTTGGACCCATTGAGTCCTTCAATGTGTACAAACGGCCTCCTGCCCTGATTGTCCCTTAAAATGTGTCTCTATTCTCTCTCTTATATCCAGTTTTTAACCTTCCAACTTTAATCCTCCTGTTGTCCTCAGGTCAAGGAAGGAAGGAATGAAGGAAAGAAGGAATTAGGAAGGAAGGAAGGAAGTAAGGAAAGGAGGGAGGCAGGGAGGAAAAGAGGAAGGAAGTAAGGAGAGAAGGAAGGGGGGAGGAATGAAGGACAGGAGGGAGGAAGGGAGGTCAGAAGGAAGGAAAGGAGTAAGGAGGGAGCAAAAGAGGAAGGAAGGAAGGAAGTGAGGAAAGAAGTATGGAAGGAGGAGGGAGCAAAGAAAGAGGGAAGGAGGGGAAGAACGAAGGAAAAATTAAAGAAAGAGGGAGGAAGGAAGGAAGGAACAGTCAAAAGAGATGGGAGGACAACAGGAGGGTTAATCATGTCACAAGCTCAACTCTCCGTATTACAGAACCAAACATCCCATGACCCTTATCGTAGCGTTAGCACCCAACATGTCTACCTCGTCAACATGCAAAAAACAAGCAGCGGTGTGATGACGTGAAAAGTTTTGTGGAGAAGTTCTGAACACTGTTCATTTATTTCCCAAAGTCAGTGTTTATTGAACACAAAACAAAAAAAGACTTCATTTATTGGCTGATTTGGTTCTAAATGTCCAGGAGGAACACTGCTTATGAAATAAACCTCAATGATTGGAGGAATCTTTGGTTGTTTTTCTTGATGTTCAGTCAATCTGTAACCGGCCTGTTCTCTGCTCGCTTCCTTCAACAACGTTCAAACAAATGTTAACCTTCATCTTTTGCAGTTCCGCTGGGCAGCAGCGACCCTAAAACTTCTCTTTGACTCGCTCTGTGTGGTCTCAGTAGTCCATAGAAAACGGTGCAGATCATCACTGTCACACGCTCTACGATAGCTGCTTCATGTCGTACATCGGGACCTCGGACTCCTCCGCCTTGCTCTCACCAGCAGCTGCCTTGGCTGCATCCCGGCTGCCCTTCCGGCCCTTGGGAGGTGGGACGGGCATGGCTCCCTCCGAGCCTCCTTCTGCTCCCTCCTGGCCCTCCGCCACTGTCCTCTCCTTCTTCAGGTTGAGCTTTGCTGGGACGCTCTTGGAGATGGTCTCCTTCAGCCTCTCGCCTGACTGCTTCAGCCTCTCGCCAGACTGGCGGATCTTCTGGCGCCTCTCGGCCGTCACGATGCGCTCGCCGAACTTGTTGACCTTAGTGCCGAAGTTCTCGCGGGTCTTGCTCATGTTCTCTTTAGAGAAAGTGGCTTTGAAGCTCTCGATGCGAGTCAGGCCCGACTTCTTCATGCGGCCGGCTGATGAGGAGTCGGCCTCCTCCACCACCATGTACTCCTCATCTGACTCTGGAGGGAGCTCGAACTTGTCAGGTTCCATCTCGGCTCTGGCGCCGGCGCCGCCGCCCTCACTGTGTTCTGCTGGCTCATTGCCTGGTGTGATGGCTTTCACCTCTTGGTCACCCTGACAGAGAAGAACACAGAACAATAACCCTTAGAGAACATCTTGATTCATGATTGTGACAAACTTTGTGCTGGAAAAAATACAGGCGGGGAGTTCCTGTCCTCTGAAATGAGGCCAACATGGAAGTAACTTAAAACTGCATTCTATCAAAAGGCCACCAGGGGGCGACCGTTTTGGTGTCAAAAGGACTTCCGTCTCTATACAAGTCAATGGAGAATTCACCAACTTCTCACTTGATTTCTAACCTCAGTAAACGTTTTCAAAATGTGTTTATGGTCTCAATCGCTAGTTTAAAGCCTTCTTCAATGCAGTATGATGTTCATTTGGGACATTTTATACAATACACTCAATGAAACAATAACACAATGCTTTAGATACAAAAGATCTGGACTTGGACAAAGTTTGAATTGTTGATGTAAGGTTTATTTCTGTTCTAGTTAAAGTGTGTCATGCAGACTTTAGCGTGCAGGCCTTGATCTTGTCTCTATAAATAAACTGCAGCACCTGTTTCTGCAGCTCAATGCTCAGCTGCAGAAAGCTAAACATATCAGCAAGCAGCAGCATACGGAGCACAGCCGGATCAATTTCAGCTTCGGGCCGCGTCACAGCGTGCCTCAGTCTGAAACCGTAAGATCAGGTTACACTCAACATTAAATGGAGCAGAAATGTTGAGTCCGTAGCTGCAAACTGAACCAGATCCCTGTAGACGTAATTTGCTCAGGGAAGGTTGACCCCGATCCAAAATGAGACACATTCGTGGTCAATTCATGATGAACAGCAGCCAGAATTCTACAGACATCAACAAAACAAACAAGCCTATAAAGGAAACCATATGACAGCCGGTCACAGAGTCGGACATATTTAGTATTTCTGATCCTAAACTATCCACCAAAATCTGTTTGTGTACATTTGAGGTGCCAAACCAGATTTATACACCCTGATTAAACTGGGTTCTGCAGTTTGGTGCAAGGCAATCTTTTACCTTTTGATCTGTAGTGACATGTGAGCTGGACAGATGTACAAAGCCATAAATCTACTGAGGACCTCTTTCAACCTTTTCAAGAACTCTCAAAGGACCTCAGACACCAGTTTGGACCAAAACCTGAGCTGGAATATAAGAAATCTGACCATTAATTGTCCCTCCAATGCTCTGAGGTTTTTATATCCGTCCTTAATGATGCAAGGAACTTTTATTAATGCTATTAAGCTAACTAGTCTGTAGCGTGCAAATGGGAGCACGAGGATCTGTGCTTCCATGCATCATATGACACCTGAGAGAGAGGCTGACATTTCCAAAGCTTTGACAGAATGCATTGCAGTCATAACTGAGCCACATGGCAGGAGCATGTAGCAGTCCGCTAACAAGCTAAAAGGAAGTAAAGTTCAAAGGTACACCTTTACCGACACCTCTAAAGATAATGAATTAACACATTTGTATCTCGTTTTGATTAATCCATACGCAAACAGAAATGTAAATAGATGTTTGTGCTTCCAGACGGTGTTACACACTGCAGCTGTTGGTGCAGTGAGTGTCAGGTTGTCAGGTTTGGTGTTCTTTCAGAGATCACAACTAAAACCACATTATTTAGTGAGCTTTAGAGGTGTTGGCATGTGTATTTTTTTAAGTTAAGACAGAGCTCGGCTAGCTGTTTCCCCCTGTTTCCAGTCTTTATGCTAAGCTAAGCTAACCAAGTCCTAACCAAGATATTTTGTACTTGTCTGTAGCCTTTGGCGATGCAAGATAGACACTTTCACAGTAATGGCTTATTTCAAATGACCCGACAGCCACGTTTCCATGGTAACAAAATCAGTGGCACCAAACGATTTTTTAAAAAAAAAGATAAAAACATGGCTTTTCATTTGAGGTTTCTGCCACATTAAGAAGCTCTGCTGCAGGTCTGCACTGCACTGAGAGTTTATGCTACTGAAAGTTTCTTCTATTGTTACACTTGTTTTCATGTGCACTTTAAGGCATTGCCTCTAATTTCTGATTTGTGGTTGAATTGTCGCAATACGTTGTCCTTTTAACTGTTCACGTATTTCCGAGGGCAACGTTCTGCATCTGTGAACAGGACTGAGCAATTTGATATCGATCCTCTGTCAGTTTTGCAGTCCAGGACCGGACAGCTTTTTGCAACAGATGAATTAAAATGTTTATCTAAAGTATTGAAGTATGAATTAATGGCAGTCAGATAGCAGCAGCAGCAGCTCATCAGTTAATCCAACAAAAACGTTGAGCATTACAGAAGAGTTTAATATTTCAGTGTGCAGGCATCTCTGCTGTTAAAGTGTGAGCAGAGAGGAATGGTCCAAGAGAGAGAGTAAAAGGTCATGAGCCCATTTGACCCCATGACATCACAGTCATGTGCTGAAGCCCTACAGCTTCAACTCAGAGGATTTCCCTCCACCAATCTGACTTAAGACCTGGTGTCAGAACAGATCAAACAGCAAGCACAGCCTTTTAGCAGCTAGTGAAATGATTTATAACTCTCATTCAGGAGGTTGTCGTTAGCAAATCCAGAGAGAGAGAGGAAGGGAGAGAGAGAGCAGACAACTATATTAGGAGATGGTGGAGGTTCAGACTCAGAATAACCTGGTCTGTCAGAGCTCAGCTGGCACAGTCACTTACAGTACAGAAACCACACAGCAGCTCTGCTAACTGAATATTTATTTATTTGTGATTAAAAAGAAGTTCCCAAGGCTTTAAAACGTAATGATGTCATGGTTGGTTCTGTATTTATTGGAGGATCACAACCAGGTTTCCAGTGTTTCAGTATCACAGAGAAATTAGAGGAAAAATCAGTGAATACTTCCGAAAAGTGTCTTCATTTGGTTTCCATTTACAGCGTAACAATAATATGAATTTAGTGAATGTATTTGTCAATTGGTTCATGTAAGGGAGCGCCAACCAGATGTTTGATGACTATCTCATTCAAGTAATTGTCTTGCGATTCATAGTGAGATCATTAATGGTTTTGATTCATTGTAATCTCACTCAGGAAAGCCCAGTAACATTACAACCATGTTGGACCACTCTGCAGATCCTGATTTACATTCAGCATCAGTGCATGGCGTCGTGTGTCCTCTATGTGGAGAGACTGAGAGCGAAAGTGTGACGGTCAAGGTGGTAAATAGTCATTAAATGCATCAGACATTAATGCTGGAGACCCGCCACCAGTCACAGAGCAGCAGTTTTCTTCTCTTCCCTAACATAACCACATCCCAGCTGCAGATCGTGTAGAAAGGGAGAATTTTAAAAAAGTTGCGTCTTGAGTTGTTCGATGATGTTAATGCTCAGAAAACATAAGCAATGGGGGAATCTCTGCATCTCTATCTTCCACAACGCAGCCTGACATCCAGCAGCTGCAGCCAACCAATCACACGATCTCCCTGAGGTTTGACTCATATGATCAGTACCTCACTGAGGATCCTGCAACCTGACACTGTACCTCACAGAGTCCAGATTACAGTAGCTGAACTTATTGAAGAGTAGATGACAGCTCACTAAGCTTCTAAGATTTTATCATATCATTTTGACCAAGAGCTTACCACCAAGTGTGACCGAAATATCAGATGAAATAATTAGATGAGCTAAATGTGCCATCTCCCAGGGCAACGGTGCAGTCAGTGTCAGCATCTTCAGATTCAAAAGTAGTTGTTGGTCATTTGCGTTGTAAATTGTTGAGCAGTTTAGTTGGTTTAAGACTATATTGGCAACAACTACATTTACCTTTATTATTACTAAAACTTGTCTTGTTTATTTCTCCTTTTGGTGGTGGAGTACATAAACTACATCATTAATATCGCATCATTTTGGCATCGGAATACCAAGTTGACTGGCATCTTTGACCATTTTTTTGCTTTGCTCTGCTGAAGCTATCCATTGTGCAAGAAGTGAAAGATTAAAATCTTAAAACTGCTCCTAGGTAGGAAGATAAAAGAGTAAAAAAGGGAATGGAAAGCTTGAACTGCTACTTTAACCTATTGCAGCCATCACTCAGTCTCCATCTGCACCTTGTCACGATTACTTTTCTACAATGTAACAGCCAAAAAAAAATCATTCACAAATTGTTATTTCTGTGGTGAAAAACCTTCTCTATGTGCTCCAGATCTGTGGTGTAACCTTTCAGCATACTGACGTTTATCCAGGGCTAAAATAACCAGGTCACCATTGCGCTGGCAGCTGCTAACTGTGAAGGCCAAAGAAGTAAAATGAAGCCTGGTGTGCGTGTGCTTGATGCTATTTCAACCACTACAGTGAACTGAGACATACATACAGCTAATGCAGTTTGTTCATCTCAACTCGCTGAGAACTCAGAAATGTGAATCAACATTTGTCAGTGTTAACAAGTGTCCTCTCATAACTCGCAACAAGTGAATATCATGAATAGATAGAGTCGATCTTTGACCTGCCGTTCTTAGTGGTCTAAATCTGGGTGCTGAAACATCAAAAGAAGTTTGCTCCCTTTTTTTCTACCTTAACCTTTTTGTAGACTGAAATCTTTTATCGCATTCATCCTCAGTTAGACATCAACTGGCCTCTTGAACTTCAGTGTTGTTCTCCGTCATAGAAATGATGAGAAACGCCTTCATTCAGTTCCCAATAATCAAGGCCCAACCCTGGCCAGAGTCGGGCTGAATCAGTCTAAGCGGGTCAGTTCAGGTTAACCGATTCGTTCTTTTTAGACTAGACTGGATATGACTGTCCTCGGGTCCTCCTATATAGAGTCTCATCAGTCTCAAGTAATTTAAGCATGTTGGGTTCAGGAAGAGTCTCAGTGTTTCAGGCGTGGTTCAAAGCTTTCAACCCTTGAATACCTCTGTTTGTTTTGTAGGAGGAACATCAGCTTACCAACTTTAGAAGAATACGGTTTAGAACCTGCTCTATGTGTAAAGTGCCTTGAGATAACTTTGTTGTGATTTGGCGCTATACAAATAAAGATTGATTGAGATTGATTGATTGGTTTAAAACTTGATCTGAAATCCTAAAAGCACCCTTTCTAGAAGAGAATAAACACTCTACTGCTCTGAAACAAGAAGAACTACTTTGTCAATCAGTTTACAGGAGGCAGATGGTCAGAACCACAAAGCTTCTCAGTAGGACAGAAGTGTCTTTGCAACCAAACATCTGGGTCTTACCTGATAAATGACCACCCTGAACTTGTTCTTGGCCAGAAGGTCTCCCTGGGTGGCCTCCACCTTCTTCACCCGGACGTTCTGGTTCTCCACTCGCACCCTGACGTCTTTGATGTGGCGGCTAACCTTACGCGTCTTCTCCAGCAGCCGGTCGACCGTAGAACTGGTGGCGGCGTGGTCGGTGGTCAGCTTGACGACGTCGGACTGGATGGTCTTCACTGTGTTCTCCAGCTCCAGTTGACGCTCCTCCATGCGCTGCTGTGTGGTCTGGACGCTATCCATGAGGCCCGCCACGCGCTCCAGCAATGCCATAATGCTTCCTGCGTCATCTCCACCGCTACCCGTCGGCAAGCCCGGTTTATCTGTCATACTTGCTTGTTTAGTTAACTTGCTAGTTGCCTGGTTGATCAACTGTTAGAACCGAGTGATCCAAAGGGACGAAGAGAGGAGAGGCAAGCTCCGACAAACTCTTTGGTTGGAAGACAAAAAACTTGGAAATTTGGAGGAAAAAATGAAAATCAGTTGCACAGAAAAGATAAAAATGAAGGTTGAGGCATCGGTGAACACAAAAGAAGCCTCCCCTGGAAGGAGAAGGAGAGCCAAGAGGGGGACAGGAGGACCGGATCAACCCCTCTACAACTCTGGAGGTTGATCCTGAAACCGGTCAGATCAACTGATAGACTCCACCCTGCTGGGGCAGAGAGGGGAGGGAGGGAGGGAAGGAGGGATGACAGGAGTTTAAGAGGAGTGAAGGATGGATAGAAGGGGGGGTGGGGGTGGGGAGGCCAAAATGAGAGCGAAGGTAAAACACAGAGCGGGAGAGTTGAGAGGAAGAAGTGTCGGTGAGTTTTAACAATGTTTAATCAATGATTTAACAACGTTGGGCCAGATTTGAAAGAGAATAAAAGGCTATGAAAGTAAAGCTTGAAGTCGTGTTCGATCACCCAACGACTTCAGCAGGTTTCAACCAATCAGAGAGTTTAAAATGGAAGTGGATATTACAGGAATGTGAGTGTTAATGAGAGATAAAGAGTGACATGGATCCCAGCCTCGCTCTGTGTTCTCTGCTGCTATAAATACAGCGAGGGTAAAGTGACTCCCTGCACCTCTTTGGGACATGAGTGTATTAAAAGGGAATGGAAACTCCCTCACATCTATTCCTCTATCATCCATCTATCAACCGTCACCTTTTCACTTGTTCAGTCTTAATCCCTCCCTGTAGGTTGAGGGGGGGGGGGGGGGGGGGGGGGGGTTTGGTTTCCATTAGCCTCCGAATGAACGGCTAGGTTTTCCAAAAGCATTCCTGAAGCTAACTCGCACCATTGCTGCCATCTTTGTTAGTTACCGGAGCCCGATAGTCCAAATCTGGGGTGAAGGAGGGGGAAGGGGTGAGGGGGTGTAGGGGGGTTGGGTCCTACAAGGAGCTGAGGTGAGATGAACTAGCGGCTCACTGCGATGGGGTGAGACACCTGTCAATCAAAGCAATCTCTGTCTGTCTCAGGAAAGAAGGACAGAGGAAAGCAAGGGAGGAAGGAAAGGAAGGAAGGAAGGTTGGAAGAATGGAAGGGAGGAAGAAGAAAGAAAGGAGGAAGGAAGGATGGAAGGAAGGAGGGAGGAAGGAAGAAGGGAAGGACAGACGGAAGGAAGGAAAGGAGGGAGGGAGGAAGGATGGAAGGGAGGAAGCAGAAAGGAAGGAAGGATGGAAGGGAGGAAAGGAAAGAGGGAAAGAAGGAAAGAAGGTAGGAAGAAGGAAGGAAAGGAGGAAGGAAGGGAGGAAAGGAAAGAAGGAAGGAGGGAAAGAAGGAAGGAATGATGGAAGGGAGGAAGAAAGAAGGAAAGGAGGGAGGAAGGAAAGGAAAGAAGGAAAGAGGGAAAGAAGGAAGGAAAGGAGGGAGGAAGGATGGGAGGAAAGGAAAGAAGGAAGGAGGGAAAGAAGGAAGGAAAGGAGGGAGGAAGGAAGGGAGGAAAGGAAAAGAAGGACGGAGGGAAAGAAGGAAGGAATGATGGAAGGTAGGAAGAAAGAAGGAAAGGAGGGAGGAAGGAATATGGGAAGGACAGATGGAAGAATGAAGGAAACGGAGGAAGGAAGGAAGGAAAGGAGGGAGGGATGAAGGAAGGAAGGAAAGGTAATTTGTTTCATGTTCTCCTCTAGCTGCATCTCACTTCCTGCCGCTCCTCTCATCCAAACCAACACACTTCATCATTATTATTCAGATGTTAACATTTGGGAACATAAACATATTCAAAGTCTTGAAGTTCAAACTGTCTGACGGCAGCCGACTGCAATCCCAAACACGTAGGAGACATAGGATGAGGAGGGAAGGTGTTAGGATGTGAAGAAGAAGGGGACTCCCCGCCTTCTAAAAAGCCTCCACCAGCTGCTGCCTATAATTATCCTGCCGTCACTTCTATATTTAAACAGGAGCGCTTGGTTTTCACTCCTTCACTCTAACGTGGGTGGAGTCTTTGATCTGTGTGCACTTTGATGCATCAGAGGGGACAGTTTAACCCTTCTGTTGGCCTCGAGTCGAGGGAGGAAGGAAGGGAGGGAGGGAGGGAGGAGGGAAGGAAGGGAGGGAGGAAGAGAGGAAAGAAGGAAGGAAGGAAGGCAGGAGGGAGGGAGGAAAGAAGGAAGGAGGGAGGAAGGAGGGAAAGAAAGACAGAGGAAAGAAGGAAGGAAGGGAGGAAGGAGGGAAGGAAGGAAAGGAAAGGAGGGAAAAGAGGAAGGGAGGACGGAAGGAAAGAAGGAAGGAAGGACGGAGGAAAGAAGGAAGGAGGGAGGGAGGAAAAGAGGAAGGAAGGAAAGAAGGACAGAGAAAATAATGAAGGGAGGAAGAAGGAAAGGAGGGAGGGAGGAAGGAAGGAAGGAGGAAAGGAAAGGAGAGAGGGAGGAAGGAAGAGAGGAAAGAAGGAAGGAAGGAAGGGAGTAAGGAGGGAGGGAGGAAAAGAGGAAGGAAGGAAAGGAGGAAGGAGAGTAGGAAGGAAGGAAAGGAGGAAGGAGAGTAGGAAGGAAGGAGGAAGGGATGAAGGAAGGAAGGCAGGAAGGAAGGAAAGAAGGAACAGTCAAAAGAGATGGGGTCAAGTTTCTGAGGGTAAAACGGATCAAAGCGCTGAGACACACACACACACACACACACACACACACAGGTTTCAAAGAACATCATAATTTAATTCTAGTTCATCTACAGCACAGTCTAACAACAACTTCACTGGTTCATGCACTTTAATAACATCTACAGTAAAATCAGCTGTTTTCCCCCCACGAGCGTCACATGACCGAAACCCGCTGCGTTACCACGGTTACAAGCGTTTAAATCTGATCTCGGAGCAGCGACGCTTCAGGGAACCTCGGCCCAGCTTATCGACTCTAATCCTTCTACAACGATAAAAACAACCAACACGGACAAATTCGTACCATTGTTACAAATTATATATAAAAAAAGAAAAAAACTCGACCAAAAAAACCCCCCAAAAAAATTTAAACAGTCATTTAAATTATCATCAGCTCGTCAAAACACATGAAAAAACAAAAAAATCCATTTCCTGAATGGCGTCATCAGAAAATTAAGCAATAACAATAACCTGTACATGTCAGCTTGTACCTTATTATTATTATTATTATTATTATTATTATTATTATTTCAAGCAGTAGAAAAAACAGCATTTTGGTTTTCAGGTGCGTCTCATCATAAATACAAAATAAAAATAAAAAAAAGGAAAATAAAGTTTATCAAAGTTACGTACGATGGGTTTATTTTTCCTCCTGTGAGACGCAACAAAAACAGAATAAATGAAGTCAGCATAAATACCCACGAGGGTTTCAGTGGTCCCTGATAATCCTGTAATCCCAGAACAGAGCGCCCCCTAGAGTATATAAGGCGTAATGTTACATTAGCAGAAACACGGAGATACATTTAATAAAGGTGCAAATATACGACATGCAGCCTCCAAGAGATGCAACATGTAGTAAAGTACCTCTAACTGTACTACAGTAAAGTATAAGTACCTCAAACTGTACTACAGTAAAGTACTAGTACCTCAAACTGTACTACAGTAAAGTACAAGTACCTCAAACTGTACTACAGTAAAGTACAAGTACCTCAAACTGTACTACAGTAAAGTACAAGTACCTCAAACTGTACTTCAGTAAAGTACTAGTACCTCAAACTGTACTACAGTAAAGTACAAGTACCTCAAACTGTACTACAGTAAAGTACAAGTACCTCAAACTGTACTACAGTAAAGTACAAGTACCTCTAACTGTACTACAGTAAAGTACAAGTACTTCAAACTGTACTACAGCAAGGTACAAGTACTTCAAACTTTACTACAGTAAAGTACAAGTACCTCAAACTGTACTACAGTAAAGTACAAGTACCTCAAACTGTACTACAATAAAGTACAAGTACCTCTAACTGTACTACAGTAAAGTACAAGTACCTCAAACTGTACTACAATAAAGTACAAGTACCTCAAAATGTACTACAGTAAAGTACAAGTACTTCTAACTGTACTACAGTAAAGTACAAGTACCTCAAAATGTACTACAGTAAAGTACAAGTACCTCAAACTGTACTACAGTAAAGTACAAGTACCTCAAACTGTACTACAATAAAGTACAAGTACCTCAAAATGTACTACAGTAAAGTACAAGTACCTCAAACTGTACTACAGTAAAGTACAAGTACCTCAAACTGTACTGCAGTAAAGTACAAGTACCTCAAACTGTACTACAGTAAAGTACAAGTACCTCAAACTATACTACAGTAAAGTACAAGTACCTCAAACTGTACTGCAGTAAAGTATAAGTACCTCAAACTGTACTACAGTAAAGTACAAGTACCTCTAACTGTACTGCAGTAAAGTATAAGTACCTCAAACTGTACTACAGTAAAGTACAGGTACCTCTAACTGTACTACAGTAAAGTACAAGTACCTCAAACTGTACCACAGTAAAGTAAAAGTACCTCAAACTGTACTACAGTAACGTACTGACTAAATGATTACATCATCGGTCTTTATTACGACATCTATCGAGGCTGAATGTGGTTTATTGGAACTTTTAAATATCTGAAACTTGTAAAACTGTCCCATCAGAGTTGACAGTAAGAGGTCACATGGTTACTAACCTGTAGCTCTGTACAGCGTCTCAATCATGGAAGCAAAAATGTTTGAATATCGTAAGTAAACTAAGAACTGACTGTTAAAAGGTAAATATCATTGAGGTTAACCCTCCTGTTGTTCTAGAGTCAAGGGAGGAAGGGAGGAAAGGAGGGAGGAAGAAGGGAGGAAGAAGGGAGGAAGGGAGGAAGAAGGAAGGAAGGAAGGAAGGAGGGAGGGAGGGAGGAAGGAAGGAAGGAAGGAAGGAGGGAGGGAGGAAGAAGGAGGGAAGGGAGGAAGAAGGAAGGGAGGAAGAAGGAAGGAAAGAAGGACTGAGGAAAGAAGGAGGGAGGGAAGGGAGGAAAGAAGGAGGGAGGGAAGGAAGGAAGGACGGAGGAAAGAAGGAAGGAAGGAGAAAGGAAAAGAGGAAGGGAGGAAGGTGGGGGGAGGAGAGAAAGAGAGAAGAAGGGAGGGAGGAAAGAAGGAAGGGAAGAAGGAAGGAAGGTAGGAGGGAGGGAGAAAGGAAAAGAGGAAGGGAGGAAGGTGGGGGGAGGAAAGAAAGAGAGAAGGAGGGAGGAAGGACAGACGGAAGGGAGGAAAGAAGGAACAATCAAAACAGACGGGGTCAGATGTTTAATGTCTGTATTTAACTCATTGTTTCTATTTATTGCTTCCATGATTCAAACGTTTGAAACTTTCCTTCAAAACAAAACAAACCTAAACAACAACAACAACAACAACACTGTAAAAAGGCATCGGAGCGTCTCACAGGGTTCAAAAACATAAAATAAAAACCATCTGTGTAGTTCCAGTTTGTGAGGTGGACGATACGATCAGATCAATAGTGTTTCTGTCTCCGGTCGGGAGGATCCACAGTGTTTCAGAGTCTGAGCAAAACAAAAAACATCAAAACTGTCCAGACTGAGAAAAACAAAAAAAAAATCGTAAAAATAAGGCCCCTTAAGAAATTCAAAAATTTAAGTAAAAAACCAAAAAAAGAGGCACCAAAAAAGTCGAGATATCAAAAATGCGAGTGAGTCTGTGTGGTAGGAAAACGTCTCGTCTTCATAAAAAGGTGAAGAGGAGGAAATGAGCAGCTACATCATCCGGGAGGAAGTTCCTGACGGGAAGTGGCCGAGGTGCTGCTTCTGTCTCCGGCCGCGCTTCGTCTTGTTGCACCTCCTGCAGGACAAGACGGGAATTACACATTAAAGAACAGGAAGTAGTAAGCAGGTGGGGTCAAAGGTCAATGCTCTGATAATACTGAGAGAGAATGTAAATCTGTGTTTAATGAAATGTTTAACCATGGTGTTGTCCTCGAGTCAAGGGAGGAAGGGAGGGAGGGAGGGAAGGAGGGAGGGGAGATGAAAGGGAGTAAGAAGGAAGGAAAGGAGGAAGGAAGGAACGGAGGAAGAAGAAAGGAAATGAGGAAGGAAGGGAGGAAGAAGGAAGGAAAGGAGGGAGGAAAGAAGGGAGGAAGGAAGGAGGAGGGAGGGAGGAAGAAGGAAGGAAGGAAGTGAGGAAAGAAGGAAGGAAGGAAGGAAAGGGGGAATGAAGGAAGGAAGGAGGGAGGAAGGACGGAAGGAAGGAAAGGAGGGAGGGAGGAAAGGAGGGAGGGAGGAAGAAGGAAGGAAAGGAGGGAGGAAAGAAGGACGGAAGGAGGGAGGGAGAAAGGAAAAGAGGAAGGAAGGAAAGAAGGACAGGAGAAGGAAGGAAGGAAGGAAAGGAAGGAAGGGAGAAAGGAAACGAGGGAGGGAGGAAGGAGGAAGAAGGAAGGAAAGGAGGGAGGGAGGGAAGGAAGAAGGAAGGACAGGAGGGAGGAAGGAAGGGAGGAAGGATGGAAGAAGGCAGGAAGGGAGGAAGAAGGAAGGAAAGGAGGGAGGGAAAGAAGGAAGGAAAGGAGGGAATGAAGGATGGAGGAAAGAACCCTATACTATCCTTCATGTAACCCTATATTTAACCTTAACATAACCTTACATTTAGTATATCTATTATTTTATTTTTATGCTTCATTTGGATTTTTGACTCATATGTTTCAGCCTCTTTTCTTATTGTTATTATTTAGTTTTCTGTCTGTTATTATATATTAAACTCATCATTATTATTTGTATCTGAACCTTTTCTATCTTCCTGCTCTTCTATATTTATACAGCATCTGTAATTTAAATTAATACAAACAGTTCTCCACATGGCATTAAATGAACCATCGGCTGGTTAACAGGAAGTGTGTCAGAGTGTGATCGCCCCCTGCTGGCTCAGACTGGGTACTGCAGCTCAATATCAGTACTATTAGGATTCATGTGACTTTTTATGTTTCCCTGTTTCTGAAACCTTGTGATGTCATGTGATGTGATGTCATAGGATGTGATGTCATGTCATGTGATGTCATGTGATGTGATGTCATAGGATGTGATGTCATGTGATGTGATGTCATGTGACGTACCTGGTGAAGCACATGACCACGGCCACGATGACGGCGATCTGCACGGCTCCGATGATGGCGGCGATGAGGACGTAGTGAAGCTTCTGACCGCTCGGCACCACGTACAGGATGTTAAAGTCCAGCAGCTGATCACACTGAGGACCACCGTACGCCGCCTCACACCTGAGACACACACACACACACACACACACACACACACACACGCACACACACACACACAGAGAGAGAGCACTATTTTAATACACATAAAAATACCTCAAACTGTACTGCAGTAAAGTATAAGTACCTCAAACTGTACTATAGTAAAGTACAATTACCTTAAACTGTACTGCAGTAAAGTACAAGTACCTCAAACTGTACTGCAGTAAAGTACAAGTACTTCAAACTGTACTGCAGCAAAGTACAAGTACTTCAAACTGTACTACAGTAAGTACAAGTACTTCAAACTGTACTGCAGTAAAGTACAAGTACCTCAAACTGTACTACAGTAAAGTACTAGTACCTCAAACTGTACTACAGTAAAGTACAAGTACCTCAAACTGTACTATAGTAAAGTACAATTACCTTAAACTGTACTGCAGTAAAGTACAAGTACCTCAAACTGTACTGCAGTAAAGTACAAGTACTTCAAACTGTACTGCAGCAAAGTACAAGTACTTCAAACTGTACTACAGTAAGTACAAGTACTTCAAACTGTACTGCAGTAAAGTACAAGTACCTCAAACTGTACTACAGTAAAGTACTAGTACCTCAAACTGTACTACAGTAAAGTACAAGTACCTCAAACTGTACTACAGTAAAGTACAAGTACTTCAAACTGTACTGCAGCAAAGTACAAGTACCTCAAACTGTACTATAGTAAAGTACAAGTACCTCAAACTGTACTGCAGTAAAGTACAAGTACCTCAAACTGTACTGCAGTAAAGTACAAGTACTTCAAACTGTACTGCAGTAAAGTACAAGTACCTCAAACTGTACTACAGTAAGTACAAGTACCTCAAACTGTATACAGTAAAGTACTAGTACCTCAAACTGTATACAGTAAAGTACTAGTACCTCAAACTGTACTACAGTAAAGTACTAGTACCTCAAACTGTACTATAGTAAAGTAAAAGTACCTCAAACTGTACTACAGTAAAGTACTAGTACCTCAAACTGTATACAGTAAAGTACTAGTACCTCAAACTGTACTACAGTAAAGTAAAAGTACCTCAAACTGTACTACAGTAAAGTACAAGTACCTCACTATACACTATATTAACCTTAATTTAACCCTATATTAACCCCCCCCCCCCCACACACACACACACACACACACACACACACACACACACACACACACACACACACACACACACACACTCTCTCAGTACCTGCAGGTGGGCAGGTTGTGTCTCATCTCACACTCTCCGTGGTCACAGAACTGGAAGTAGTCTTCAGGACAGGGAGCGGGGGCGTCCTCGAACCCTTCCCCCTCACCAGG
>NW_026910268.1:0-1000 GCF_963691925.1 Scomber scombrus | reverse complement strand
CTGTAGTAACTTTGAGCTACAGGACATTAAATGAATGAATGAATGAATGAATGAATGTGATGTTTCAGGACACGACGCCTGACGAGCTGCTGAGCGCTGTGATGACAGCTGTGCTCACAGATGTTGGATTATCACCTGACAAGCTGGGAGACGTCTGTGTGGGTGAGATTAAAATTAAAATGTAAATAGTATAAATGTCTCTTTAGTCCTGTTGAGGCTGAATCTGTCTGACGTTTTATCATCATTTAAATGCACTGTTCTTCTTCCTTCCTCCCTTCCTCCTACCTTCCTCCCTCCCTCCTACCTTCCTTCCTTCCTTTTCTACCTTACTTCCTTCCCTCCTCCCTCCCTCCCTCCCTTCTTCCTTCCTTCCTCCCTCCCTCCCTCCCTCCCTCCCTCCTACCTTCCTTCCTTCCTTATTTCCTCTATCCTTCCTTCCTCCCTTCTTCCTTCCTACCTTCCTTCCTTCTTCCTCCCTTCCTTCTTCCTCCCTTCCTTCCTCCTCCTTTCCTCCCTTCCTCTTTTCCTTTCTTCCTCCCTTCCTTCCTTGACTGGAGGACAACAGGAGGGTTAAACTCACAGTTCTTCTTCCTCCCTCCCTCCTACCTTCCTTCCTCCTTTCCTTCCTTCCTCCTCCCTTCCTCACTTCCTTTTTCCTTCCTCCCTTCCTTCCTTGACTGGAGGACAACAGAAGGGTTAAACTCACAGTTCTTCTTCCTCTCGTGTGTTAACTCGTGTTTCTGGTTGCAGGTAACGTTCTGCAGCCCGGCGCCGGCGCTCTGATGGTCCGAGTGTCTCACTTCCTCAGGTCAGATGATTATTGATCATTGCTTCACTTCACTGATCGTTTCCTTCAGCCTCAGCGTTCGTCTCACAGCTCTTTATTCTTTATTCTTTATTCTTTATTCTTTATTCTTTATTCTCGTCTTTTATCTCAGCGGGTTTCCAGAGAGCGTCCCCGTCTACACCGTCAACAGGCAGTGCTCCTCCGGCCTGCAGG
>NW_026910267.1:0-1000 GCF_963691925.1 Scomber scombrus | reverse complement strand
ACCTGTCTGTCCTGTCTCACCTGTCTCTCCTGTCTCACCTGTCTCACCTGTCTCACTGTCTCTCACCTGTCTCACCTGTCTCTCCTGTCTCTCCTGTCTCACTGTCTCTCACCTGTCTCACCTGTCTCTCTGTCTCACCTGTCTGTCCTGTCTCACCTGTCTCACCTGTCTCACTGTCTCTCCTGTCTCACCTGTCTCACTGTCTCTCACCTGTCTCACTGTCTCACCTGTCTCTCTGTCTCACCTGTCTCTCTGTCTCTCTGTCTCACCTGTCTCTCTGTCTCACCTGTCTGTCCTGTCTCACCTGTCTCACCTGTCTCACCTGTCTCACTGTCTCTCACTGTCTCACCTGTCTCACTGTCTCTCACTGTCTCACCTGTCTCTCTGTCTCACCTGTCTGTCCTGTCTCACCTGTCTCACCTGTCTCACCTGTCTCTCCTGTCTCTCCTGTCTCTCTGTCTCACCTGTCTGTCCTGTCTCACCTGTCTCACCTGTCTCTCCTGTCTCACCTGTCTCTCCTGTCTCACTGTCTCTCACTGTCTCACCTGTCTCACTGTCTCACCTGTCTCACTGTCTCTCACTGTCTCACCTGTCTCTCTGTCTCACCTGTCTGTCCTGTCTCACCTGTCTCACCTGTCTCTCCTGTCTCTCCTGTCTCACCTGTCTCTCCTGTCTCACTGTCTCTCACCTGTCTCACTGTCTCACCTGTCTCCACTGTCTCTCACCTGTCTCACTGTCTCTCACCTGTCTCACTGTCCTCTCACCTGTCTTACCTGTCTCACCTGTCTCACCTGTCTCACCTGTCTCCACTGTCTCTCCTGTCTCTCACCTGTCTCACTGTCTCTCACCTGTCTCACTGTCTCTCACCTGTCTCACCTGTCTCCACTGTCTCTCCTGTCTCTCACCTGTCTCACTGTCTCTCACTGTCTCTCACCTGTCTCACTGTCTCTCCTGTCTCACCTGTCTCTCACCTGTCTCACTGTCTCTCCTGTCTCACCTG
>NW_026910266.1:0-40238 GCF_963691925.1 Scomber scombrus | reverse complement strand
GATTTGATTACGTTTTAAATGTTTGTTTGACATTTCTGCAGAGAACATCTAAACATATTCACATGTGCATAAAGGTCATTCATTATTTAACATTAATGTAATACTGACAGAGCAACACATGATCAGATCAACAGGTTTACAGTGTTACATATATTATTATCTTCATACACAGAACAGGAGACAATACTTATTCCTTCAATACAAATCTCATATAAAGTTTTGCTAAATCTCTTCTTTTTCAGTTTTATGGAAAGAGTTCTTCCTTTATTTCTAACAATCTAGAAAGTACACATCTGTTGGATAAGTGTTATATTTTCCAGTGACTCTGTGATGATGGACAGATGAACACAGGCGGAGATTATCAGTCAGATTTATTCAGCAGCTTCCCGGCTCGTTACTGAGCTGCTGACACATTAATCCTGTTGTATTGAGACAATATGGCAGCAGACACACACACACACA
The DNA here is from genome assembly GCF_963691925.1 of Scomber scombrus. Lineage (NCBI taxonomy): Eukaryota > Metazoa > Chordata > Actinopteri > Scombriformes > Scombridae > Scomber > Scomber scombrus. The sequence continues at coordinate 39,776 of NW_026910266.1, read as the reverse complement.
CACACACACACACACACACACACACACACACACACATTAACACTGACATATTAAACAAGCAGGTTTGGCTGCTCCTCTTCTCTTTGACAGGAAATAAGAACTTAGAGTGTTTGTGGCTTTAATATTAATTAGTATTGATTATCTGCTGATATCAATAATCTTAATAATGAAACAGCTGCAAGAGCTCAGAGATGCTTCCACTGCAGCTCAACAGCGATTTAATTAATTAATTTTGTACTTTTAAGACGAGAACTTTGTAAGATGATTTTTATGTTCATCCTCATAATAAAAACATGAGTATAGATGTTGTTGTTATTTTAAATATTAATGTGATGTTTACTGTTGCCTTGACATATATTTACATTATAGTACAGTATAGTAACCCTCACACTACCAGTCAGTCAGTAGTTTCCAGAGTTTGCTGTTATTCTGACAACATGCCTGAATTTCAAGGATGATTTGAGAGAAACTACACTCTGATAATTGAACATTATTTCTGTCACAGTTGTTTTTTTAGTTGTTCAGGAACAAAACTCGTCTTTCTCAGAGACTCTGTAATGCCATGTGAAGGTCCCTCCATCATCTTCCTCCCTCTGGCTGGATCATCCTCCTCTTCCTCCTCCTCATCCTCCTCCTCTGGGAGCTTTCTAGTCTTTAGCTCGAGCATTTAAAAGAAAAGGGAAAATGTCAATCGACTAATCTGCTTCTTAAACTGCTGTTTGAGCTCCTCAGTCTCTTTTCTTTCCTAAAGAAGAAGGAGAGAGAGCGAGAGAGAGACAGAGATAGAGAGAGAGAGAGAGACACAGAGAGAGAGAGAGAGAGAGACAGAGAGAGAGATTTTTAGATTTTTAAATAGTACCTTTATTGAACCTATTTATCAATCAGGTTACACTATTGAATTAAAAATAAATAAATAAATAATAACGCACAAACAGATCAGATCAACTGATCTGAAAAAAAGAGTTCATGTTGTTGAACAGCACACAGAACGAGTCCATAAGTCCAGATCAGCCTGAACTGATCCAAGTCCTGCATCTCTTTAAAATATTTAAAATCAACCATGACTCTGGCTTTGATCATTCTGCTGAACAATAAAACCACATCAGTGTCCACACTGTCCTCTACCTTCCTCCTCCTGCTCACATACACAGCCATTTTTGATTGGCCCAAAATAAAATTCAGAAGCTGACATTTTTGTTTAGCAGCTTGTTTATATCTGAAGCCCAAGATGAAGGTGTGGAGAGAGAAGACCTCTCCTGCCTTCCTGAACAATCCGTCCAGCAGAGAAAAAAGAGGGCCGAGACGAGGACACGTAGAGAAGCAGTGGAACACTGTCTCTACGGCACCACAGAAGGGACATTTGTCTGAAACATCAGGGTTCAGGATGGAGATGAAAGCATTAACTGCTAAAATCCCATGAACCAGTCTCCACTGCAGGTCAGCCACTCTCTTAGTGAGCGGAGGTTTGTAGAGACTCCTCCACTCAGGCCGGACTTCCTCACCTAATCCCAAGTGAGCTCTCCAGGGAGAGTCGGCCCGACGCTGCAGCTTCTGTCTGTTCAGACACTCAACCATCAGAACAGACAGAGCTTTACCCGTGGCCTCCTGCAGGTTCACCTCACACCTTCTGACATCGTCTGTCCAACAAGGACGGACACTGAGGGGGGGGAAAGGATCGTCTGGGCAGGGGACAGTCACACCACCGCTGTAGTGCGTCAGCAGGAGGCGCTCATGTCCTGTCAGACAGCTCCTCCAGTGGTCCAGCAGCCTGCTCACGATCCTCTCTGACCTTCCCCCCAGACCAGCCGCCAGACCTGCTGCATCTGTTAGATCAGGTCCAGTGAAGGTGAGGACATCTCCGAGAGTTAAAATCCCTGCTCTGCTGAAAGCCTCTGTTACTGCTGCTCCCGCCCAGCAGGGGGCGCTCAGGCGTCCTCCGTGAACCAGCGGCTCCTGCAGCAGCCAGAACAGAGAGTCATGCTGATCCCTCCGCTTCAGCAGCAGCCTCCACACAGTAAAAAGTCCACGATAAAATCCAGGCAGGGTGTGAAACCTCACAGTCTTAAAATCCATTAAAAACACAGAGTGCTGTAGTTCCCGACCACCGACACGCTGCAGGACCAGCTGAGCCAGAGGCCTCCACACCAGGTCCTTCGGTCCGTACAGCAGCCTCTGAACGAACTGGAGCCTGAAAGCAGCTCCCCTGCTGGCCAGGTGCACCAGTCCCTGTCCTCCCTCCTCCCTAGGAAGGAACAGCAGAGCCTGTGGGATCCAGTGCAGTCTGTCCCAGAAAAAATCCACCAGAACTGCCTGGATCTCCGACAGCAGATTTGAGGGGGGGTCAACACAGGCCAGCCGGTGCCATAAAGAGGAGGACACCAGGTTGTTAATAATTAGTGTCCTTCCTCTGAATGACATGCTCGGCAAAAGCCACCTCCACCTCTTCAGTTTGCCCTGTATGTACTCCATCGCTCCGTCCCAGTTCTTCTTTAAAAACAGTTCATCCCCTAAAAACACTCCCAAATACTTTAACCCACCCGTCTTCCAACCCAACCCTCCCGGTAAAACCAGCTCACTCAGAGAATCTTTCTTCACTGTTACAGCTTCACTTTTTGTCCAGTTTACTTTGCCTGAAGACAGTCTGTTAAAAAAACCCACATTCTCCTCTAAAACATCAATGTCCCTCTGTGAATTAAAAACCACCACCACATCGTCGGCATAAGCCGACAGCTTTATGGCTGCCGGACAACCGGGGAAAACCACTCCGGTTAGCTCCTTTCTAAGTTTGTGCAGCAGGGGTTCAATGGCCAGAGAATACAACATTCCTGACAGCGAGCACCCCTGCCGCACCCCCCTCTGGACTGTGAAAGGTGCAGCGAGACCACCGTTTATTTTTAGTATACTCGCAACCTCACGGTACAAAACCTGGATCCTAGCTATAAAACCTGGGCTGAACCCGAACGCACGGAGCGTCCGCCACAAGTATTTGTGTTCAACCCGGTCAAAAGCCTTCTCCTGGTCTATGGAAATAAGACCAGTATCCATAGCCAATGAGCTGGAGACTTCCAAAACATGCCGAATTAAAGTGACGTTGTCACTTATCAGCCTGCCGGGCACACAGTAAGTCTGGTCCACATGAATGACATCAGCCATCACCTCCCTGAGCCTCAACGTCAGCGCCTTTGACATGATTTTATAATCCCCACACAGCAGAGAGACCGGCCTCCAGTTCCTCAATTGTTGTAAATCCCCTTTTTTAGGGAGCAGTGTGATGACTGCTCTCCTGCAGCTCAAAGGTAAGCACCCACTTTCAAAGCTTTGCTGGAGCACCTCCAACATGTCCTGATCCATTACCTGCCAAAAAACTTTGTAAAAGTCTATAGGCAGACCGTCAATCCCCGGAGCCTTCCCATTGGCCAGGCTCATTAGGGCCACATGAAGTTCTTCCAGGGTGAACTCAGCGTCTAGCTGGAAGTTGGAGGATGCCTCCACCTGTGGAAGATCGGACAGGAAGGATGTATCCAGCTCCGGGTCCTCCACCAGCTCCGTTTTAAACAGGTCTCGATAAAAGTGGGTGGCGTACCTTCGTATATCCTGAGCTGCAGTGAATGAGGAACCATCATCGGAGCGCAGACAGTGCATGGTCTTCCTCTGACCGTTCCTGCGCTCCAGGCCGAAAAAAAAACTGTGGGGGGGGGGGGGGCGTCCATCTGTGGGGCGTTCATGAAGCGTGAGCGGACCAGAGCTCCCTGTGCAGTGACGCCCAACAGGTTGGCTAAAGCAGCCTTTTTACTTTTAAGGGCTTCAACACACCCTTGATCTCCTGTACAGCCTAATAACATCTGTACCTCAGTCTCCAGGTCCTGAAGGGATCTGGTAATGTACTTGGTGACATTGCGAGTATACTGACGACAAAATTGCTGAATGATGGTTTTCCCAAAATCCCACCACCGCTGCACTGAGGAAAATGAGGATTTTTTCTCTGTGTAAAATCCATAAAAAACTAAAAGCTTCTCTAAAAGAATGATCCGATAAAAGAGCAGTATTAAAATGCCAATAAGCACTGGAAGTCTTCACATCCTGAATGTAAAAACAGCACTGAACCAGAGAGTGATCAGACACCCCAACTGGGATGATACGACAACTATTAAAAATACTAAAATGATGTTTAAAACAGTAAAAGCGGTCCAGCCTGGCCAGAGACAGACAGTTATCTCTGCAGTGAGTCCAGGTGTACTGTTTGTTCCTACTGTTAAAACCTCTCCACACATCCTTCAGCTCATGAGTCTCAATGAGACGTCTGTGTTAGGAATCTGCATTCTCTCCCCTCCCCTTTGTGTGTGTGTGTGTGTGTGTGTAACCTCCCTGGTTCCTCCCTTGCTGGTTCTTCACACCTGGCCTCAATCACCTCATCATCTCAACAAGCTGCTGCAGTATTTAAGACCAGTTCTTCATCCCATTCTTCGCCAGATCGTCCGTTTACCCATGTGGTACACAGCTTGGCTAACCTAGATATACTTACCTTAGTTTAACTGTTGTTTGGAAGACCTCTGTTTAACTCCTGTTTTGTCTCCGTCTCAGATCCACCTACCTGCCCGTTCGCTCTCCTGTTACGCCCAGCCAGCCGTTGAATCCTGTTCCTGGTCCCAGGTCCCACTCTCCCACATCCACTCCATCTACGCTCTGACCCCAAATAAACTCTGTTTGCACTGAGTTGGCATCCGTGTCTTGCTTATTTGGTCCTAAGAGCGAAACCTAACAGTCTGAGTCGAGCAGCGGAAGCAGGATGAGGCTCCAGATGATTCCTGTCTAACTTAAAATCCTCAGTGCAGTTAAAATCACCACCCAAGAATAAATAATCATCAGCACAGTCACGAACAACATCACATAAAACATTTAAAAAGTTCATCCTCTCAGAGCTTAAAACCGGAGCATAAACACAAATAAAAACCATTTTTACATTTTCATAAAGAGCATTCACCCTTAAAATGTGCCCAGACATGATCTCCTGCACCTCCACAGAGCGAGGACTAAAAACTCTGGAGAAGAGGATTCCCACCCCAGCACTGTTGGACCGTTTGTGGCTGAGGAAGACTTCCCCTGCCCACTCCCTCTTCCAATCCCCCTCATTGACAGAGTCACTATGAGTTTCCTGGAGAAACACCACATCCAGGTTTTTTAACTCAAACTATTTAAAAACAGAAGCTCTCTTGACGTCACCAAGTGCCCCGTTAATATTTATGGACCCAATATTAATGTCTGCCATGGTTTAAATAAAATCTGCAGCTCTACTAGAGAGACAGACAATAATCAATAAGATGATGTATTTAAACATCATCATCATCATCATCATTATCATCATCATCATCATCATCATCATCACGTTTAGCTTTGGCTTTAGTCACCAGTTTCTTTAGTCTGTACACCTCCAGTATGTCGAAAGCGTCTTGTCTTCTGAGTCGAGCCACAGATCTAATAAAACCAGTGAGATCAGGGAAGAAATGTTGCAACTGCAAACATCTCCGACCTTTAGTTTGTACTAGGAACTGTTTTATTGTTTCCATAGAGTATGATGTAATTTGCTCTGCCTGAGAAGCAGTCAGCTCTTCCTCCTCCTCATCAGAGACAGTCTGTACCATCCTCCTGGTTTTAACCTCACTCTGCATCTTTTTATCAGCCCTTTTTTTTACGTTTACCAGTTTTAACTGTGAGACTTGTGTCATCACAGATGTCCTCCATCAACACATCATTTATAACACTGTCACCATCACTGCACACCTTCTTCCCCTTCACCACTGAATTGCTAATCATTTCTTTTTCAGTCTGACCCTCCTTTGTTTCTAAACCAGCTGTCGCTGTTTTCTCTGCATCCTGCGATGCAACAGGTGAGCATGACTCACCTGTATGCTCCTACGCGGCTTTATCTGCCTCCACCCGCCCCGCCGGCTGATCCGAGCCCGAACCTCCAGCCTCCTCCGGCCGGCATACTCGGTCCCGAGCCGCCGGTTTCTCCGGCCGGCAGACTCGGTCCCGAGCCGCCGGCTTCTCCTGCCGGCCGATCCGAGCCCGAACCCCCGGCTTCCTGCCTGGATTTTGGACAAGCCCGAACCAGGTGCCCCCTCATCCCCACACCCAAAACATTTCATGTTCTCTGACGTGACAAAAACCACATAGTTAAACCCTTCAACATTAAAGGTTAGTGTCAGATTTAGGTGAGAATCATTATCTTTTGGCAGCATGTAAACGTGTCTTCTGTGACATACAACATGTTTTAGCTTCGGTGATTTACATCCCAACAGAACCATTTGAATGGGCGACACCAGTTGTCCATATCTGGACAGTGCTTTACACAGATCATCATTTCTAATAAAAGGTGGAGCATTGGAGATCATTATTTTCTTTGCAGGACTCACAAGTGGAAACACCGGAATAAAAGTTTCTCTGATAACAATCCCACTCTCAACCACCTGCTCCACCTTCCTCACTTCATCTAGGAAAATAACTACGGCTTTGTTCATTCGAGATGCGATTTGATGCTGTCAAATCCAACCACCTCTCCCACAGCCAAAGCTACCTCCTCCACGGTGTGCTGAGACCCGGCATCCACCTTGATGCCGTGCTTCCGCGACAACCGGGTGAAATCACCGCCGCCGACCACCATTGTTTGTGTGGCGGCCAGACAAAGCCGGATCGGCAAACCCACAAAAACACCCCAAAAAAATAAAATAAAACCAACAAAACACAACCAACACTTAATAACAAACTACAGGAACCAATACATTAAAGAAAAAAAATAGAAAAAATACTTAAGAGATAGAAAACGCTCAAAACAACCGCTCTCAAACCGCTCAGCACACTCCACACACTCACTCAGACAGAGAGAGAGAGACAGAGAGAGACAGAGAGAGAGAGAGACAGAGAGAGAGAAACAGAGAGAGAGAGAGAGAGACAGAGAGAGAGAGAGAGAGAGACAGAGAGAGAGAGAGAGAGACACAGAGAGAGAGAGACAGAGAGAGAGAGAGACAGAGAGAGAGACAGAGGGAGAGAGAGCACTCTGTGCCAGGCGGGTTAATAGCTTGTTTTGCTCTGGAAGCCATAAATGGGTTTTCATTGACACCTGTTATCTCTGAGCATTAGGAGCCAAATGACCCTCCATAAAGCATTAACTTCCTCTCCACATTCATACAGACGCAGTTCTTAATGTCAGCGTTTCAGATCCACAGTTTTTGTTCCTCCTCTGTCGATGATGTCGCCTCTTTACTTCTGTCACTTTGTCACTTTTCAACCGACTCGATGCCTCGCTGAGATAAACCGCTCGTTTCCATTCACGCGTTTTAATTGCTTTGCCACGAGGTTGAGCTTATCTCAAATTAGACGTTCAGATATTGAAATATTATTTGTCTCTTTTTTTTTTGCCAGTGAAAGTGGAGATAATCCAGCACCGGACGTCTTCTGGGAAAGAAAAGTGTGAAATGGAGACAAAGCGAGAGAAGAAAAGTATAAATGTGAATTTGTAGTTTAATTGGTGTTAATTGTTCGTGTTGTGCCGTCAGCTCTCACAAATGTCACCAGTCACAGTTAATCACTCCTGCAGTGTTTCTCTACCTGAATTTATTATCTGTATTTAGACCTTTTAACCCTTTGTGCCTCACTAATGACATTTTTTGCGTTTCATTTGTATTTTCTTTATACTTTTTGGCGGTGTTGGAGTTTCAGAAGAGATTTCTGATGAAGACCAAAGAGGAGAGAATTACAGTAATCCAGATGGGCTGTTATCAGGGTGTTTAAAAGGATAGCGGTGTAGGTTGGTGTAGGTTGGTGCAGGTTGGTGCAGGTTGGTGCAGTTTGGTGTAGTTTGGTGCAGGTTGGTGCAGTTTGGTGCAGGTTGGTGTAGTTTGGTGCAGTTTGGTGTAGGTTGGTGTAGTTTGGTGCAGGTTGGTGCAGGTTGGTGTAGGTTGGTGCAGGTCGGTGTAGTTTGGTGCAGGTCGTTGCAGGTCGGTGTAGTTTGGTGCAGGTCGGTGTAGTTTGGTGCAGGTTGGTGCAGGTTGGTGTAGGTTGGTGTAGTTTGGTGCAGGTTGGCGTAGGTTGGTGTAAGTTGGCGCAGGTTGGTGTAGTTTGGTGCAGGTTGGTGTAGGTTGGTGCAGTTTGGTGTAGTTTGGTGCAGGTTGGCGTAGGTTGGTGTATGTTGGCGCAGGTTGGTGTAGTTTGGTGCAGGTTGGTGTAGGTTGGTGTAGTTTGGTGCAGGTTGGTGTAGTTTGGTGTAGGTTGGTGTAGTTTGGTGTAGGTTGGTGTAGGTTGGTGTAGATCGGTGTAGGTTGGTGCAGGTCGGTGCAGGTTGGTGTAGGTCGGTGCAGGTTGGTGTAGTTTGGTGCAGGTTGGTGTAGGTTGGTGTAGGTTGGTGCAGGTTGGTGTAGGTTGGTGCAGGTTGGCGTAGGTTGGTGTAAGTTGGCGCAGGTTGGTGTAGTTTGGTGCAGGTTGGTGTAGTTTGGTGCAGGTTGGTGTAGTTTGGTGTAGGTTGGTGTAGGTTGGTGTAGTTTGGTGTAGGTTGGTGCAGGTTGGTGTAGGTTGGTGCAGGTTGGTGTAGTTTGGTGCAGGTTGGTGTAGGTTTGTGTAGTTTGGTGTAGGTTGGTGCAGGTTGGTGCAGGTTGGTGTAGGTTTGTGTAGTTTGGTGCAGGTTGGTGTAGTTTGGTGTAGGTTGGTGCAGGTTGGTGTAGGTTGGTGTAGTTTGGTGCAGGTTGGTGTAGTTTGGTGTAGGTTGGTGTAGTTTGGTGTAGGTTGGTGTAGGTTGGTGTAGTTTGGTGTAGGTTGGTGCAGGTTGGTGTAGGTTGGTGCAGGTTGGTGTAGTTTGGTGCAGGTTGGTGTAGGTTTGTGTAGTTTGGTGTAGGTTGGTGCAGGTTGGTGTAGGTTGGTGTAGGTTGGTGTAGTTTGGTGCAGGTTGGTGCAGGTTGGTGTAGGTTTGTGTAGGTTGGTGTAGTTTGGTGCAGGTTGGTGTAGTTTGGTGCAGGTTGGTGCAGGTTATATTTTTTAAAACTTCAACCAATCACTTACACTATGCAAAATTGTGACACTAAGACTCTTAGGAACAAAATGTCCCCATTAAAACCAATTAATTCTACAGTTTTTGATCCCCTTTCCAAAATTTGACCATACAATAATTTAGCCATGAAGTATCTTAGATTTGTAGTAATTTTGTGGTTAATGTAAAAACACAACACGTTGCTGTGATATTACCATAGACTGTATTTAAAATGGACGTAACATCCGTGACGTCACCCATTGGTTTGTGGACTGCTGCTCGGAGGCCAATCTGTCATTTGGACAGAAGCTCTTTCTCTTATGAATGACATTCATCAATCAATCAATCTTTTATTTATATAGCGCCAAATCCCAGGATTACAGTTCATATCAGTAGATGGACTTTACAAATACAAGAATAATACATACATTCATAGATCAAACTCAAACAGTAAAATACAAATTAAACTGCACCAAACTCAACAACATGTGCTTCCACACTAAAAGTCGCTGTGTTAAAGTTTGAGAAATAAAGCAGCAACACAACATCAGGTTAACTTTGACAATCTGTTATTTTGAGCCAATGTTACAACAAGATTGAACTAAAAACTGTCACAAATGTTTAGTTTCTTGTACAAAATGATGCAGATGACATGCAAGAGATCCACAAACCCTAACCCTAACCCATAACCAACAAATACCAAACTATCTGAACCAATGTACAACGATTACAAGTTAATACATCAAAACTTGATTTAGTATCAGTATTTTACATGTAAGGTATATTTATATATTCATATTCATATTCATCATCATCATCATCATCATCATCGTCATCATCATCATCATCATCATCAGTCTACTGTCACAGAGACCTTCAGTGGAGAAATCTTCAGTTTATCCGCTGTTCTAATGTATGGAAACAGTGTGTCAGTGAAAGTGTGTGTGAAGGTGTGTATGTGTGTGTTAGTATCAGGATCAGAGAACGACAGATTTCCTCTGTTCCAGTCCAGATTCACTCTGATCCTCTGGAGCTTCTTCTTCACTGGGAGAACAGTGGGGGGAGCTGATGGTGACCATGCTGAGTATTTATCATTATAGAACCATATTCTCCATAATCCAGACTGTTTGCTTCCCTTCCTCTGAACAGACTCTGATAACACACCCAGTAGCCAGAATGTATTGTCTCCAACCTCGACATCCCAGCTGTGAGTCCCTGAGTTAAAGCCCTCAGAGCCCAGGACAGAGATCAAGGAGTTAATCCTCTCTGGATTATCAGGAAGCTGCTGTCTCCATCCTCGTCTCACACTGGTCAGATCTTCAGACAGGATAAGTTCTGGACCAGCAGTGTTTGGATCCAGAATGAAAGGAGTGTAGGAGACCATCTCCTTCATGTTGTTCCAGATGTTGAAGGCCAGGTTGCCCAGGTGTTTGGCCTGGTCTATCAGAGCTCCTGAGGGCAGCTGTGGGTCATCCAGCAGGGGGCAGCGCTGGACTCTTTCCACTGCAGCCTTGTAGTTGTTCAGGAATGAGACGTCTTCAGCTCTCAGCTCCTCCTCTGTGGCTCTGACTGTGTGTGAAAGAGCTGCTATCTCTCTGCTCAGAGCCTCCATCTTCTCCTTCATCATCTGACTCTTCTGCTCCTCTTCCTCCCTCAGAGCAGCCATCCTGGCCTCCTCTTCCTCTTCTAGAAACTGGTGAAGCTTGTTAAACTGCTCCTTAATCTGCCTCTCTGTGTGTTGGGCCTGGACCTTAATGTGTTCTGCTGTTTGATCAAACTTCACTTTAACTTCTTCACAAACCTTTAACTTCTCCTTTAAGGGCTTCAGAGTTTCCTCAAGTTCCTTCTTGTGTTGTTGTGCAGCTTCATCGATGGATCTGAATCTGTGGTTGGTGTGTTTTTCTGAATCTCTGCAGACGAGACACACTGGCTCCTGATGGTCCAGACAGAAGAGTTTGAGTTTCTCAGAGTGCAGACTGCAGAGAGCCTCTGAAGCTCTCTGATCTCTGTCCTGTAAGAAGGACTCACACAGGTTTTTTAACACCAGGTTTCGAGGTGGATCAGTTCTTGAAGATCTTCTCTTACAAACTGGACACTCACGTGTTGGTTTCTGTCTCCACCAGCTCTTCAGACACTCTTTACAGAAGCTGTGGCTACATGACAGAACAACAGGATCTCTAAAGACCTCATGACAGACCGGACAGCAGAGATCCTCCTCTGATCTGGAAGCCATTTAGTCTCTGAGTGAAGCTGAAAACACAGCAGACAAAAAGTACAGTCAGTCATGGCTCCCCTCCCTCCTCTACTAACTTCACTGACATTTACTTTCAGTGTGACTCCAGTTTTTAGTCAAACTCACCTTCAGTGTGTGGAGAGTCAGCAGGTTGAAGCAGCAGAGTTCTAGTTTTCCACTTTTCTCTCCTGTAGCTGTACTCACTCAGAGGAAGTTGTTAGTTTGGTCTGAAGGTGAATCTGATGCTCTGTTTTTCAGTCTGTGTGTCTCTTTAGAGACCAACAATAAACTGTTTCCTGGTTTGTCTCAGGTGAGTCAGGTGAGGGGCGGAGCTTTGTCAGATCTCTTCTGATAAATGTTGTAGCTTCACAGTAACACAGGGTGTGTTTCAGTCCATAGTTCAACAGTACACCAACCATCAGCTGTAAAGATGAATGATTAACAGGTTTTATGTGATTTAATCTGTACAGTACAGAACATCATGACCTGCATGAAGCTTATTAAATAAACTCTCATTCAGAGGAGAAGTTCTGTTCAGCTGTTAGTGTGAAAACTTTACAGAAACACAAAGGTTTACTGAGATCCAGTAACACGAACACTGAAATTCTGCTCCTGTCAGTGTTTAAACGTATGTCATTGAAGACCTTAATATATATATTATATATTAAGAAGAGCAGTCTCAGTTCTGTGCTGTAGTCAAAATCCTGACTGAAGACATCAAAACAGTTGTTTAGTACCAAGAAGTTGTTCAGCTGTGGGAAAACTTCTTTTTGATGATTTAACTTAAAAAGGCAGGTTTGATATGGGCCTATAATTACTCATTGCTCATAATTTCTGCATTGTTGTTTTTTAACTGGGGTTTGATGACGGCAGATTTCAGGGCCTGTGAAAAGACACCTGAGAGAAGAGATGTGTGGAATATCTGTTGATCTGAAGCCATGCAGTTGGAAACATAGTTGAAAAAACCAGAACTTTCAGATGTTTTATAAAGTCCTCCAGGTTTTTATCATTGATCGGATCAAATTGTGTCATACTACTTGAATTGATATTAAGTGGACACATGGACAACACATATACTGGTACCACTTTACAATAAGTCTTTCCTCATAAAGGCTTTGTGAATGGTTTATAATTGGCTTGTTAATTATGTAGCGGGACATGGGGTTGACATGAGCACCTTTTCACCCTTCCTGCCATAAAACTGAATCAAGATCTGATATCACAGGCAGACCAGCTTTAGGAAGGCACGAACATTCAGCCCCCCAAAAGTCAGCACTGGGGTTGGGTAAGAACACTGAGAGACATCAAAGGTTCTTCTTGGTGCCATCGCGAGACATTATCAGAACCATACCTCACACCTCAAAATACTTACAATGTGTAAGGCTGCATTCAGACTGCAAGCCAAAATCCGATTTTTAGCCAATCTAGATTGGAACCAGATGCTCTTATGAAGTCTGAACAGTCATAAATCACATGAAATCTGATTGTTGCAAACCAGATGGAAACCATCTTTGGGAGGTAGTTTCAAATCTCATTTGGACAGATGTGTCTGAGTCTGAACAGCTCCAAACACTCAAATCGGATTTGACTGCCCGTGACGTCTTTCTACGTCTCTACGCTACGTCACTCTATGCGACACCACACCCGCTTATTCCAGTTGTTGTTGCTAGCTGATATCAATGGAGGCTTATTCCAGTTGTTGTTGCTAGTTGATATCAATGGAGGCTTATTCCAGTTGTTGTTGCTAGCTGATATCAATGGTTATTATTCCAGTTGTTGTTGCTAGCTGACATCAATGGTTATTATTCCAGTTGTTGTTGCTAGTTGATATCAATGGAGGCTTATTCCAGTTGTTGTTGCTAGCTGATATCAATGGTTATTATTCCAGTTGTTGTTGCTAGTTGATATCAATGGAGGCTTATTCCAGTTGTTGTTGCTAGCTGATATCAATGGTTATTATTCCAGTTGTTGTTGCTAGCTGATATCAATGGAGGCTTATTCCAGTTGTTGTTGCTAGCTGATATCAATGGAGGCTTATTCCAGATGTTGTTGCAAGCTGATATCAATGGAGGCTTATTCCAGTTGTTGCTAGCTGATATCAATGGTTATTATTCCAGTTGTTGTTGCTAGTTGATATCAATGGAGGCTTATTCCAGTTGTTGTTGCTAGCTGATATCAATGGTTATTATTCCAGTTGTTGTTGCTAGCTGATATCAATGGAGGCTTATTCCAGTTGTTGTTGCTAGCTGATATCAATGGAGGCTTATTCCAGATGTTGTTGCAAGCTGATATCAATGGAGGCTTATTCCAGTTGTTGCTAGCTGATATCAATGGAGGACGTCAAACATCAGTCCTTGGACAGAGGACCAAACCAAATTCTTAATCTTTGGGGAGATGGCTCCGTTCAAGCGAAGCTCGAGGGTTTGTTGTTGCTGTCGCAATTATATGACATCACACAATACACGCTAGATGACGCCTTCGCTCCGACGACGTTGCCACAGCAACCTGTCAGATTGGTCATTAATGTGGCCCAGTCTGAACAGAGCCAAATCCCACTTGTCCACAGTGTGAACAGTCAGGCCTAAAAATTGAGAAGGAATCAGATTTGCCTGCAGTCTGAACGCAGCCAAAGTCCTTCCTGACAAATATCTGGACAGCCCTGTTTTGAAATTTGAAGGTGAAGTTTCATTCCAGGGAGATTATAATGAAGCTGTATTTCTGACTCCATCATTAAAAAAATAAAGTGTTTAACCAATTTCTCAGGTCGATCATGATGTTACAATAATTTGAGTTCAATTCAAGAAACAAACCTTTACATCTACCAATGTCAAACACCTACAGTTAAGACTAAGATACATTACTTCATCAAATAAATGAATTAAATAAAGTAAAGATGTATAAATGTATGTTACAAGAAGTAAATGAGTGAGTGAGATACACAGATACTATCATTACTTTATCTATTGGTAAAGAACTTAACAGCCTTAATTACAACATTTCAATAAGTTTGGTTCATTGTTTCATTCGGTTGGTTTTCATCTGATCCATGAATAACACTGATATAACATCAAGTGTGTTATTATTCTGTTTGTATTAAAATGAACGATACGTTACACAGGATGAAATAATCAATGTGGATGATGATGTTGGATGGATTGTGTTAATCGACTAAAGAATTAAATAATCCAGTAAAAAGTTATTCCTCTCATAAAGTCATAAAAATTAGGAGGAGAAACCATAGACTGTATATAAGAAATGGACGTAAAATCCGTGACGTCACCCATTGGTTTGTGGACTGCTGCTCGGAGGCCAATAGTATCGGATCTGAGCAGCGCCATCTTGGAAATTTCAGGTGCATGCTGGGAAAAATAAAAACAGGGATTCTACTTATATGGGCATCAGGAGGAGCATGAGGCGCCCTCCTGAACCTGTGAACCAATCAACCTGTCAATCACCACGTAGCCACGCCCTAATGCATACCCTGCTTTATCGTCACATATAAAATCAGGGAGACCAAAATGTCCCAAATGAACATCATACTGCATTGAAGAAGGCTTTAAACTAGCGATTGAGACCATAAACACATTTTGAAAACGTTTACTGAGGTTAGAAATCAAGTGAGAAGTTGGTGAATTCTCCATTGACTTGTATAGAGACGGAAGTCCTTTTGACACCAAAACGGTCGCCCCCTGGTGGCCTTTTGATAGAATGCAGTTTTAAGTTACTTCCACGTTGGCCTCATTTCAGAGGACCGGAACTCCCCACCTGGGAGAAACTGATAGGTGGATAGTTAAGAGTCCGCCTGGACCTTATGACCGACCTCCTTACTGCTTTCGCAGCCCTCTCGTTCGCTTTCCTATATTCATTGAACTTTGCTTTGTTTCATTTTTGGTTGATCATCTATAGTCTCTTAGTTACTATACTTAGCTGCGTGCCCACGAAGCTCAATGATATCTTCTTTTTTAACCTGTCTGCTAAACTCAACCAAAGACATTAAATACCTCTTTTGATTTTTGATCAGTTTCATTCTGTTTGACGGACGTTGAGAGTGTGACGCTTGGCCAGCTCCGACTCTCTGAAGTTTATTGAGCAATGAACCAAATTTAATCAGTAAGCTAATCCTCGCCACCCGCATCGCCATCTCAGGTGTTCATTCACCTGTAATTCGAGAGACGCCAGACTCCAGGACCGGCCCGGAACGAGCAGCCGAACCCGGCCAGCTGACTGAACCTGCAGCCTCAGAACCGCTTCGGAACATCGGAGTCCGACGAGAGAGAAGTCCCGCTGAACTCCGTCAAATCTGAGCTGCTGACGCTTTACATGAGGGAAACATAATAATGTGTAATTTAAAGATGTGGTGCAGCTAATATTAATGATGCTGTCATGTGTCTGTTTGTATTTGAGTCAATGTGAGTTATTATGAAGTTCCATCATGTGTGTTTCTGACTGAACTGACAGACACAAGGTAGTTTTCCAAAAAAAGAGGATTTTATTCACCCAAAGAAGAGAAAAGTATTTACAGAAGTGTTTAACAAAATGTTTGAGTTTATAAAAGAGGTTGAATAAACAGAACTAAAGTCAGACTGTAACAACATGTCACCTACAAATGTGTTAAAGTTTGAGAAATAAAAGACCAACACAACATCAGGTTAACTTTGATGAAGGTCCTGCTCATTGGTCTCTGTTCTTAAGCTGCTTCAACTTCCCTTCAACTAAATAAAACCTTCCTCTGATTCAATGACAACTGATGGAAAACTGAATCATTTTGGTTTCATTACATCAAATGGAAAATTATACAAATATTTAAGTTATTACATACAGTTTATTTAATTAAACAGAAATTATGTTTAATGTTTGTAAATTTTATAATCTGAACATTGATTATTGGCTCCACACAAAGAAAACATTAGAAAACATTTAAGAAATTTAAAAGACACAGCATCAATAAAAGAAACTTAAAACTGAAATTAATTAAAGAACTTTTCCCTTTAAGAAATAAATGAGAGTAAATATCATCACCATCATCATCATCATCATCCTACTGTCACAGAGACCTTCAGTGGAGAAATCTTCAGTGGAAGTTCATCCAAAGTTCTAATGAATGGATACAGTGTGTCAGTGAAAGTGTGTGTGAAGGTGTGTATGTGTGTGTTAGTATCAGGATCAGAGAACGACAGATTTCCTCTGTTCCAGTCCAGATTCACTCTGATCCTCTGGAGCTTCTTCTTCACTGGGAGAACAGTGGAGGGAGCTGATGGTGAATATGCTGAGTATTTATCATTATAGAACCATATTATCCATAATCCAGACTGTGTGGGTCCCTTCCTCTGAACAGACTCTGATAACACACCCAGTTCCCATCTTGTATTGTCTCCAACCTCGACATCATAGCTGTGAGTCCCTGAGTTAAAGCCCTCAGAGCCCAGGACAATGGGATAATAATCAAACCTCTCTGGATTATCAGGAAGCTGCTGTTTCTCTCCTTCACATCTCACACTGGTCAGATCTTCAGACAGGATGAGTTGTGGACCAGCAGTGTTTGGATCCAGAATGACAGGAGTGTAGGAGACCATCTCCTTCATGTTGTTCCAGATGTTGAAGGCCAGGTTGCCCAGGTGTTTGGCCTGGTCTATCAGAGCTCCTGAGGGCAGCTGTGGATCATCCAGCAGGGGGCAGCGCTGGACTCTTTCCACTGCAGCCTTGTAGTTGTTCAGGAATGAGACGTCTTCAGCTCTCAGCTCCTCCTCTGTGGCTCTGACTGTGTGTGAAAGAGCTGCTATCTCTCTGCTCAGAGCTTCCATCTTCTCCTTCATCATCTGACTCTTCTGCTCCTCTTCCTCCCTCAGAACAGCCATCCTGGCCTCCTCTTCCTCTTCTAGAAACTGGTGAAGCTTCTTAAACTGCTCCTTAATCTGCCACTCTGTGTGTTGGGCCTGGACCTTAATGTGTTTTGTTGTTTGATC
Organism: Scomber scombrus; assembly: GCF_963691925.1. Classification (NCBI taxonomy): domain Eukaryota; kingdom Metazoa; phylum Chordata; class Actinopteri; order Scombriformes; family Scombridae; genus Scomber; species Scomber scombrus. The sequence continues at coordinate 22,564 of NW_026910266.1, read as the reverse complement.
AAACTTCACTTTAACTTGTTCACAAACCTTTAACTTCTCCTTTAAGGGCTTCAGAGTTTCCTCAAGTTCCTTCTTGTGTTGTCGTGCAGCTTCATCGATGGGTCTGAATCTGTGGTTGGTGTGTTTTTCTGAATCTCTGCAGATGAGACACACTGGCTGCTGATGGTCCAGACAGAAGAGTTTGAGTTTCTCAGAGTGCAGACTGCAGAGATCCTCTGAAGCTCTCTGATCTCTGTCCTGTAAGAAGGACTCACACAGGTTCTTTAACACCAGGTTACGAGGTGGATCAGTCCTTGATGATCTTCTCTTACAAACTGGACACTCATGTGTTGGTTTCTGTCTCCACCAGCTCTTCAGACAGTCTTTACAGAAGCTGTGGCTACATGACAGAACAACAGGATCTCTAAAGACCTCATGACAGACCGGACAGCAGAGATCCTCCTCTGGTCTGGAAGCCATTTAGTCTCTGAGTGAAGCTGAAAACACAGCAGACAGAAAGTACAGTCAGTCATGGCTCCCCTCCCTCCCTCTACTAACTTCACTGACATTTACTTTCAGTGTGACTCCAGTTTTTAGTCAAACTCACCTTCAGTGTGTGGAGAGTCAGCAGGTTGAAGCAGCAGAGTTCTAGTTTTCCACTTTTCTCTCCTGTAGCTGTACTCACTCAGAGGAAGTTGTTAGTTTGGTCTGAAGGTGAATCTGATGCTCTGTTTTTCAGTCTGTGTGTCTCTTTAGAGACCAACAATAAACTGTTTCCTGGTTTGTCTCAGGTGAGTCAGGTGAGGGGCGGAGCTTTGTCAGATCTCTTCTGATAAATGTTGTAGCTTCACAGTAACACAGGGTGTGTTTCAGTCCATAGTTCAACAATACACCAACCATCAGCTGTAAAGATGAATGATTAACAGGTTTTATGTGATTTAATCTGTACAGTACAGAACATCATGACCTGCATAAAGCTTATAAAATAAACTCTCATTCAGAGTTCTGTTATTTGGACAGATTAGCGTCACATTGTGGATCTAAAGGGCTACTTTCCCGCCTAAAAAGGTGGTATATTTACGGAGTTAGAGCTAACATGATATCAGCTTCAGCCTGCTGCTTTTGATAGCCTGCTGTAGGCAAAATCCTGACTGAAGACATCAAAACAGTTGTTTAGTACCAAGAAGTTGTTCAGCTTTGGGAAAACTGCTTTTTGATGATTTAACTTAAAAAGGGAGGTTTGATATGTGCCTATAATTACTCATTGCTCATAATTTCTGCATTGTTGTTTTTTAACAGGGGTGTGATGACGGCAGGTTTCAGGGCCTGTGAAAAGACACCTGAGAGAAGAGATGTGTGGAATATCTGTAGATCTGAAGCCATGCAGTTGGAAACATAGTTGAAAAAACATGAACTTTCAGATGTTTTATAAAGTCCTCCAGGTTTTTATCATTGATCGGATCAAATTGTGTCATACTACTTGAGTTGATATTAAGTGGACACATGGACAACACATATACTGGTACCACTTGACAATAAGTCTTTCCTCATAAAGGCTTTGTGAATGGTTTATAATTGGTTTGTTAACTATGTAGCAGGACATGGGGTTCACATGAGCACCTTTTCACCCTTCCTGCCATAATACTGAATCAAGATCTGATATCACAGGCAGACCAGCTTTAGGAAGGCACGAACATTCAGCCCCCCAAAAGTCAGCACTGGGGTTGGGTAAGAACACTGAGAGACATCAAAGGTTCTTCTTGGTGCCATCGCGAGACATTATCAGAACCATACCTCACACCTCAAAATTCTTACAATGTGTAAGGCTGCATTCAGACTGCAAGCCAAAATCCGATTTTTAGCCAATCTATATTGGAACCAGATGCTCTTATGAAGTCTGAACAGTCATAAATCACATGAAATCCGATTGTTGCAAACCAGATGGAAACCACCTTTGGGAGGTAGTTTCACATCTCATTTGGACAGATGTGTCTGAGTCTGAACAGCTCCAAACACTCACATCGGATTTGACTGCCCATGACGTCTGTCTACGTCTCTACACTACGTCACTCTATGCGACACCAGACCCGCTTATTCCAGTTGTTGTTGCTAGCTGATATCAATCGAGGCTTATTCCAGTTGTTGTTGCTAGCTGATATCAATCGAGGCTTATTCCAGTTGTTGTTGCTAGCTGATATCAATGGTTATTATTCCAGTTGTTGTTGCTAGCTGATATCAATGAAGGCTTATTCCAGTTGTTGTTGCTAGCTGATATCAATGGAGGCTTATTCCAGTTGTTGTTGCTAGCTGATATCAATGGTTATTATTCCAGTTGTTGTTGCTAGCTGATATCAATGGAGGACGTCAAACATCAGTCCTTGGACAGAGGACCAAACCAAATTCTTAATCTTTGGGGAGATGGCTCCGTTCAAGCGAAGCTCGAGGGCTTGCTGTCGCAATTATATGACATCACACAATACACGCTAGATGACGCCTCCGCTCCGACGACGTTGCCACAGCAACCTGTCAGATTGGTCATTAATGTGGCCCAGTCTGAACATAACCACATCCCACTTGTCCACAGTGTGAACAGTCAGGCCTAAAAATTGAGAAGGAATCAGATTTGAATCAGATTTGCCTGCAGTCTGAACGCAGCCAAAGTCCTTCCTGACAAATATCTGGACAGCCCTGTTTTGAAATTTGAAGGTGAAGTTTCATTCCAGGGAGATTATAATGAAGCTGTATTTCTGACTCCATCATTAAAAAAATAAAGTGTTTAACCAATTTCTCAGGTCGATCATGATGTTACAATAATTCAAGTTCAATTCAAGAAACAAACCTTTACATCTACCAATGTCAAACACCTACAGTTAAGACTAAGATACATTACTTCATCAAATAAATGAATTAAATAAAGTAAATGTGTATAAATGTATGTTACAAGAAGTAAATGAGTGAGTGAGATACACAGATACTATCATTACTTTATCTATTGGTAAAGAACTTAACAGCCTTAATTACAACATTTCAATAAGTTCGGTTCATTGTTTTATTCTGTTGGTTTTCATCTGATCCATGAATAACACTGATATAACATCAAGTGTGTTATTATTCTGTTTGTATATTAAAATGAATGATACGTTACACAAGATGAAATAATCAATGTGGATGATGATGTTGGATGGATTGTGTTAATCGACTAAAGAATTAAATAATCCAGTAAAAAGTTATTCCTCTCATAAAGTCATAAAAATTAGGAGGAGAAACCATAGACTGTATATAAGAAATGGACGTAAAATCCGTGACGTCACCCATTGGTTTGTGGACTGCTGCTCGGAGGCCAATAGTATCGGATCTGAGCAGCGCCATCTTGGAAATTTCAGGTGCATGCTGGGAAAAATAAAAACAGGGATTCTACTTATATGGGCATCAGGAGGAGCATGAGGCGCCCTCCTGAACCTGTGAACCAATCAACCTGTCAATCACCACGTAGCCACGCCCTAATGCATACCCTGCTTTATCGTCACATATAAAATCAGGGAGGCCAAAATGTCCCAAATGAACATCATACTGCATTGAAGAAGGCTTTAAACTAGCGATTGAGACCATAAACACATTTTGAAAACGTTTACTGAGGTTAGAAATCAAGTGAGAAGTTGGTGAATTCTCCATTGACTTGTATAGAGACGGAAGTCCTTTTGACACCAAAACGGTCGCCCCCTGGTGGCCTTTTGATAGAATGCAGTTTTAAGTTACTTCCGCGTTGGCCTCATTGCAGAGGACCAGAACTCCCCACCTGGGAGAAACTGATAGGTGGACAGTTAAGAGTCCGCCTGGACCTTATGACCGACCTCCTTACTGCTTTCGCAGCCCTCTCGTTCGCTTTCCTATATTCATTGAACTTTGCTTTGTTTCATTTTTGATTGATCATCTATAGTCTCTTAGTTACTATACTTAGCTGCGTGCCCACGAAGCTCAATAATATCTTCTTTTTTAACCTGTCTGCTAAACTCAACCAAAGACATTAAATACCTCTTTTGATTTTGGATCAGTTTCATTCTGTTTGACGGACTTTGAGAGTGTGACGCTTGGCCACCTCCGACTCTCTGAAGTTTATTGAGCAATGAACCAAATTTAATCAGTAAGCTAATCCTCGCCACCCGCATCGCCATCTCAGGTGTTCATTCACCTGTAATTCGAGAGACGCCAGACTCCAGGACCGGCCCGGAACGAGCAGCCGAACCCGGCCAGCTGACCGGACCTGCAGCCTCAGAACCGCTTCGGAACATCGGAGTCCGACGAGAGAGAAGTCCCGCTGAACTCCGTCAAATCTGAGCTGCTTTTTTAAAGATGTGGTGCAGCTAATATTAATGATGATGTCATGTGTCTGTTTGTATTTGAGTCAATGTGAGTTATTATGAAGTTCCATCATGTGTGTTTCTGACTGAACTGACAGACACAAGGTAGTTTTCCAAAAAAGAGGATTTTATTCACCCAAAGAAGAAAAAAGTATTTACAGAAGTGTTTAACAAAAGGTTTGAGTTTATAAAAGAGGTTGAATAAACAGAACTAAAGTCAGACTGTGACATGTCACCTACAAATGTGTTAAAGTTTGAGAAATAAAAGACCAACACAACATCAGGTTAACGTTGATGAAGGTCCTGTTCATCGGTCTCTGTTCTTAAGCTGCTTCAACTTCCCTTCAACTAAATAAAACCTTCCTCTGATTCAATGACAACTGATGGAAAACTGAATCATTTTGGTTTCATTACATCAAATGGAAAATTATACAAATATTTAAGTTATTACATACAGTTTATTTAATTAAACACAAATTATGTTTAATGTTTGTAAATTTTATAATCTGAACATTGATTATTGGCTCCACACAAAGAAAACATCAGAAAACATTTAAGACATTTAAAAGACACAGTATCAATAAAAACAACTTAAAACTGAAATTAATTAAGCAGCTTTTCCCTTTAAGAAATAAATGAGTAAATATCATCATCATCATCATCATTGATTCACTGTCACAGAGACCTTCAGTGGAGAAATCTTCAGTGGAAGTTTATCCGCTGTTCTAATGTATGGAAACAGTGTGTCAGTGAAAGTGTGTGTGAAGGTGTGTATGTGTGTGTTAGTATCAGGATCAGAGAACGACAGATTTCCTCTGTTCCAGTCCAGATTCACTCTGATCCTCCGGAGCTTCTTCTTCACTGGGAGGTCAGTGGGGGGAGCTGATGGTGAAGATGCTGAGTATTTACCTTTATAGAACATTATTGTCCATAATCCAGACTGTATGCCTCCCTTCCTCTGAACAGACTCTGATAACACACCCATTCTCCAGTATTTACTGTCTCCAACCTCGACATCCCAGCTGTGAGTCCCTGAGTTAAAGCCCTCAGAGCCAAGGACAGAGAAGAAGAAGTCAAACCTCTCTGGATTATCAGGAAGCTGCTGTCCTTCTTCATATCTCACACTGGTCAGATCTTCAGACAGGATGAGTCTTGGAGCAGAAGTGTTTGGATCCAGAATGACAGGAGTGTAGGAGACCATCTCCTTCATGTTGTTCCAGATGTTGAAGGCCAGGTTGCCCAGGTGTTTGGCCTGGTCTATCAGAGCTCCTGAGGGCAGCTGTGGATCATCCAGCAGGGGGCAGCGCTGGACTCTTTCCACTGCAGCCTTGTAGTTGTTCAGGAATGAGACGTCTTCAGCTCTCAGCTCCTCCTCTGTGGCTCTGACTGTGTGTGAAAGAGCTGCTATCTCTCTGCTCAGAGCCTCCATCTTCTCCTTCATCATCTGACTCTTCTGCTCCTCTTCCTCCCTCAGAGCAGCCATCCTGGCCTCCTCTTCCTCTTGGAGAAACTGGTGAAGCTTGTTAAACTGCTCCTTAATCTGCCTCTCTGTGTGTTGGGCCTGGACCTTAATGTGTTTTGCTGTTTGATCAAACTTCACTTTAACTTCTTCACAAACCTTTAACTTCTCCTTTAAGGGCTTCAGAGTTTCCTCAAGTTTCTTCTTGTGTTGTCGTGCAGCTTCATCGATGGGTCTGAATCTGTGGTTGGTGTGTTTTTCTGAATCTCTGCAGATGAGACACACTGGCTGCTGATGGTTCAGACAGAAGAGTTTGAGTTTCTCAGAGTGCAGACTGCAGAGAGCCTCTGAAGCTCTCTGATCTCTGTCCTGTAAGAAGGACTCACACAGGTTCTTTAACACCAGGTTACGAGGTGGTTCATCCTTTGAAGATCTTCTCTTACAAACTGGACACTCACGTGTTGGTTTCTCTCTCCACCAGCTCTTCAGACAGTCTTTACAGAAGCTGTGGCTACATGACAGAACAACAGGATCTCTAAAGACCTCATGACAGACCGGACAGCAGAGATCCTTCTCTGATCTGGAAGCCATTTAGTCTCTGAGTGAAGCTGAAAACACAGCAGACAGAAAGTACAGTCAGTCATGGCTCCCCTCCCTCCTCTACTAACTTCACTGACATTTACTTTCAGTGTGACTCCAGTTTTTAGTCAAACTCACCTTCAGTGTGTGGAGAGTCAGCAGGTTGAAGCAGCAGAGTTCTAGTTTTCCACTTTTCTCTCCTGTAGCTGTACTCACTCAGAGGAAGTTGTTAGTTTGGTCTGAAGGTGAATCTGATGCTCTGTTTTTCAGTCTGTGTGTCTCTTTAGAGACCAACAATAAACTGTTTCCTGGTTTGTCTCAGGTGAGTCAGGTGAGGGGCGGAGCTTTGTCAGATCTCTTCTGATAAATGTTGTAGCTTCACAGTAACACAGGGTGTGTTTCAGTCCATAGTTCAACAATACACCAACCATCAGCTGTAAAGATGAATGATTAACAGGTTTTATGTGATTTAATCTGTACAGTACAGAACATCATGACCTGCATGAAGCTTATAAAATAAACTCTCATTCAGAGAAATTCTGTTCAGCTGTTAGTGTGAAAACTTTACAGGAACTATAGAAACACAAAGGAGTGAATATTATTCTGGATGATTTATTTAAGATTTGACATATTACCAACAACAGAAAGGACATTACCGACACTAATAAGAAATGACTGCACACTGATGAACTTGTTGTGGCGCCCTCTGGTGGCACCGACAGTGTTTACTGCCACACCCAGAAAGTCTTGCAGCATCAGATCGTTGCTGCTTTTGCTGCTTCAGCTTGTGACAGTTTGACTTTTTGTGTTTTAAGGAGCCAGTCAGGTCTCTCTCCTGCACTTTGTACTCAGTCAGTTTAGTCAGTCCTTATAAAGGACTCTAGTGTTTGAGTCGTTACTCAAAAAAAGGGAATAGATGACTTTATTTAATTACTCCCTGTAGAAGGTAATCAATTACACTACTAGTAACACTACTTTCGGGTTAATCCTTAGCAATGTTGCGTAAAAATAATATTTTAACAAATTAAATAATATGAGTCTTGGCCATGAAAACACCATGTGGTACAAATTATAAATGCCTCAAAATAACACGATTAGATTACATATGAACTGCATTACCAGGACCAAACCAATGCTTTATAGTAGGCTAGTCCTGTTTATTTGACATGTCTATCACTAAAGCACAGGTGGGTAGTTCTGGTCCTCTGAAATGAGGCCAACCAGGAAGTAACTTAAAACTGCATTCTATCAAAAGGCCACCAGGGGGCGACCGTTTTGGTGTCAAAAGGACTTCCGTCTCTATACAAGTCAATGGAGAATTCACCAACTTCTCACTTGATTTCTAACCTCAGTAAACGTTTTCAAAATGTGTTTATGGTCTCAATCGCTAGTTTAAAGCCTTCTTCAATGCAGTATGATGTTCATTTGGGACATTTTGGCCTCCCTGATTTTATATGTGACGATAAAGCAGGGTATGCATTAGGGCGTGGCTACGTGGTGATTGACAGGTTGATTGGTTCACAGGTTCAGGAGGGCGCCTCATGCTCCTCCTGATGCCCATATAAGTAGAATCCATGTTTTTATTTTTCCCAGCATGCACCCTGAAATTTTCAAGATCCGATACTATTGGCCTCCGAGCAGCAGTCCACAAACCAATGGGTGACGTCACGGATGTTACGTCCATTTCTTATATACAGTCTATGCTAAAGCAGCGGTTAAACCTCATGAGGAGTCTTCTCTTAAATCGTTTGTTAGACAACCAGTTTCTCCTGACAGCCGGGCTGAAGAGCTTTTCCATGGGCACACTAGATGTGTCCATCCTCCTCTCCACTTCATGTAGCTTTATAGTTTCAGCTCATTGTTTAGTTGTCCTGTTTTAGGTCGCTCTCCGTGCTCTCATGGTGTCGTTTTCAGAGGAAAAGTTGTAAAATGTATCAAAGAGCAAGACTTACTTTACAGAAACATAATCAAACAATCATTTGTGTTCATGAAAACTTACATTTCTGTGTTTTCTCATGTCTCTCTCTCTCACTCCCCCGCCCTGAGTCCTCTGGAAATAATGATACAGCGGGAAGTTGTCCCCTCCCGTCTCTGAGCCTCTCTCTGAGCAGTAGATAAGAGCGGTTTAGGGGAGGGTTGGCTCTGTATGGATTCACATAGCTAACCTTCAGTGTCCAATTAGATTAGTCGCCGCCAAACCAATTAGTGTTTCTGGGAGGAAGGATGAGATGCCAGCAGTCGTATTAGGCTTCTGATATCCTAGCAGCAGGAAAACATGCTGACAAAGCTCTTCAATCGTCACTGCAGTGGAAAATGCAGCTTCTTCTTTTGCTTCTGTAACAATAGGAAGAAAGTTTGTGAGCCTGGAAAAAAAGACTGAAAGAAAGAATGAATGGAGCGACAAACTTTGGTGTTAATTAGTCAGAGGATCTACAGAAAACATCTTTTTCTGCTCTGTGAAAAACAACAGCTGTGAGCAAAAGCAAATCAATAGAAAACTGCAGTTATATATGCATCATACTGCTTTGCTCTTAATGCCAATTCTAGTAAAGAATCTTGTTTTCTTTTCTTTTGACTCATTTCCAACAATGATCAGGGTCATTTTGTTACCTCAGCTTTGATAAACTGTCAGTAAAACTTTATTAATAGACCAAAGTGTTTCATCAGGGTCATAAAACACATTACAAACAGCATTTAAACAGAGTTAGTTAAAAAGCAGAAAGAAATTCAAAAAGGTAAAATGGGAATGGGAAGATATACAGAAATAACCAATTATTTGCATCCAGACATGTATCAGCCAATGGGGTATCCACCAAAATGGGTTAGGTACATGGTCATGTGACCTCAGGCCAATCATTATCCCAGACAGGCCGGAAGTTGATGGGTGATACCATGGACCAATCCTGAACTGGCCCCTCTCTCCTCGTCCTATCCACTTCCCTTCATTTGCACGTTCATGTGGAGGTTCACCATATTAAGGGTCGTATTAATCTAATGAATGCAGAGTGAAAGTGGACTGTGAAAACCATAGACTGTATATAAGAATAGGACGTAACATCCGTGACGTCACCCATTGGTTTGGGGACTGCTGCTCGGAGGCCAATAGTATTGGATCTGAGCAGCGCCATCTTGGAAATTTCAGGTGCATGCTGGGAAAAATAAAAACATGGATTCTACTTATATGGGCATCTGGAGGAGCATGAGGCGCCCTCCTGAACCTGTGAACCAATCAACCTGTCAATCACCACGTAGCCACGCCCTAATGCATACCCTGCTTTATCGTCACATATAAAATCAGGGAGGCCAAAATGTCCCAAATGAACATCATACTGCATTGAAGAAGGCTTTAAACTAGCGATTGAGACCATAAACACATTTTGAAAACGTTTACTGAGGTTAGAAATCAAGTGAGAAGTTGGTGAATTCTCCATTGACTTGTATAGAGACGGAAGTCCTTTTGACACCAAAACGGTCGCCCCCTGGTGGCCTTTTGATAGAATGCAGTTTTAAGTTACTTCCGCGTTGGCCTCATTTCAGAGGACCAGAACTCCCCACCTGGTGCAATCCCTTAAATAACAGGAAGTGCAACAGGAGAAATGAGGAAACAGCACACAAATGTAAGAGTTCTGTCTTTCTACTTTCTGTGTTATTTTAGATCAAACACACCTTTGTTTTCTTCACATCTCAAACTAAACATCAGAATGTGTGAAAAGATAAAAACCAAAATAAGGAGAATATCAGTCTGTTTTAGATGTTATGTGTTCACAGTAGAAAAGACCAGGCAGCCCATAAAGCTCCATGGTGTCTATCTGTTGCCATGGTGACAGCTGCTTCCCACCGTGGGGATCCATTTACACCCCAGCAGCCTCCAAAGCTGCCAGTGGTACTGAAGTGGAGGACTGGTTTGGGATTGGACCCATGTTTAGTCCAGAACCAGAAATGTTAAATTAAAGGGAAGATACCTGAGTTAGTGCAGAAGAAACTAAAATCTAATTATGCCTTTTTTATATATACTGACATGTACAATATATACATACATACATATATACATATCAGCCATAAGCTAAAACACGTTGCTCTGACAGTAAAGATGTTCTGTATACTACAAGCATTACTGGAGCTTTGACTTTTTGTAGACCCATTTTCTCTTTTCCATGCACATTGGAAGTAGATGAAGTTGATTCAGAAACATCTGCTTCTAGACTGTCAATCACAAAAAACAAGACTTAACCCTCACATACTGTTCAGGGTAAAATCTACGTTTGTTTTAGCCAGACTTGGTCCTAATGTGACCCCGAATATACCAAAAAAAAAGCATACATTTTTATTTTTGTGCAGCTGATACACGTTTTCATATATGCAAATGTCCATATTTGACCTGTGTTTATTTAAAAAATCATTATATTCTATCAAATGTTCTCCTGGACCATAATATAATGGTTATGAATGTTTTCCCCCATAGATAAACTCTGTTCACTCTCTTACAGCTTCATTAACCTTTGTGATGTCCTCCCGGGTCAAATTGACCCCGTCTGTTTTGACTATTCCTTCTTTCCTTCCTTCCTTCTGTCCTTCCTCCCTCCTTCTCTCTTTCTTTCCTCCCCCACCTTCCTTCTTTCCTCCTTTCCTTTCCTCCCTTCCTTCCCTCCTTTCCTTCCTTCTTCTTACGGCTTCATTAAGGATTAATCAAACATTTATTAATAATAAATGGGGAGTTTATGAATGTGAATTGTTGTAGAGATAATTATGAGTCAGAATATAAACAGTATTTAAAGGGTTAAAACTGACCAAAGCCATTAAAACTGTGGTTGGCTTCCTGTTATTTCTGCTTCCTGGTTCCTCCTCTGTGCAGACTGATGGAAGAATGAAATTAATCTGCTGAAAGTTTCTCTGAGCTCACTAAAAATCTGAATTTAAGTCTTGTAAGTGTGATTTTTGACATCACAGCTAGTTAAGTAGCGTCTGAAGGAGAAGAGCAGCAGACAAGTTATTATTCCAAGCAGATTATTTTCATATGTCTTAAAACTTATTAAGATTCAGTTATCTCTGTTTTAATGCTCGTATTGTAATATTTCTTCATGTCAGACAGTCTGTTTAAACATCAGAGACAACAGGAACAAATAAAGAGCAACGATGTTTGAAACTCTGAGACTAAAACTGAGTTTGCACAAATATCGTAGAAACACGTTTAAACTTAATTTCTCTCCCCCAGTTTGTTAGAAATGTAACAACAAGCAGTCCGATGTTTCAGTGATTGATTTCCTCCATGAGCTGCTTCGATCCACCAATCAGGACTTAGAGAGTCAGTCAGCTGTTTAACCTCCTCACATGACATCACAGAAATCAGGCAACGTTCAGTTTTTTCTTTTATAATCAACAAAAAGTGAATTTAGCACTAAAATGACTTAAAGACAAACTGATCAGACTGGTTGGATGTCTGTTTCTCATTGTTTTATACCTGTTTTACTAGTTTAGTTTCTTTCGTGGTTATTTTGTCTTTTTCTCGTAGTTTTGTCTTTTTTTTGTATCTTTGTGTCTTTTCTGGTTTGTTGGTTCCTTTTGATGGTGTTTTTGTGTCTTTCTGGTAGTTTTGCGCTTGTTTCGGTAGTTTTGTGTCGTTAATATTGTGGTGATTTCGTGTCTTTTTGTTGTGGTTTTGTGTCTTTTCTGGAAGTTTTGTGTGTTTTTGTGGTTATTTTGTGCCTTGTTCATCTAAGTTCGTAACGTTTTCTGGTAGTTTTGTGTCTTTATGTGGTAGTTTTACATGTTTTATGGTCGTTTCGCTTTATTTATTCTATCGGCTAATCACTGTAGAGCATCTATTAGTGAGACCATTTTGTGTCTTTGTTTGACTTAAACAAGGAACTTTAAAATAATAAATCACATTTAGATTCTGTTTGTGCATCTTTTAAATCTCTTCATTTATCAAAGCAACTAAAATCTCGACGTGTCCTTTAATGCTTCCTATTTCTGTTGTTGATGAAGTTTGTGGTTATTGGCTCGTCTGTGAGGTCGCTGCAGCTGAAACAGACAGTTATGAGACATTCAGTCCCCCCCCTCCCCTCCCCCCCCCCTCATTTCATTTAAACCACAGAGTAAATGTAGACGAATGCCTCTGAGCCTCCTGGGTGATTAATTACCCTGCAAACGGCCCGGCGCTTCATTGGAAAGTTGGCACGATGTCATCTAACCGGAGGACGAGCTTCACGTCACAGCAAGGTGAAGCTGAGCGTGTGTGTGTGTGTGTGTGTGTGTGTGTGTGGGGGGGGGGGGCTGATTAATTCTGCTTCTCACAGAGTTTAACATCAGAAATAATTTGCTACCTGTGTCTGTAGATGCTTGGACGCCTGGCAGAGGGCCAGAGGGAGACACAGCGAAGGGCGAACACCAAACTCCAACTTCTCTCAGTGTTGGATTTAATGATGTTATAACGCTGCGAGAGTCAGAGAGTCAGAGTCAGAGAGTCAGAGAGTCAGCTGTAGGTTTGTTTTATTGATGCAGTTCAGTGATTAATTAATACAGGGTGATTCATTCTGTAGAAATAAACCCGAGCAGCTCAGATCAACTGTTTAGTTTATTTAAAGTCCGTGTAAAGTAAGAATAAATATGTGTTCTGAGTTTGACATACCACAGTAAAGTGTGTTGTTAACCACCCTGCCAAATTTCAATGATTAAAAAAAATTGCTAAATATGTGAAATTAGGCTTCAAAGTTGTGTAAAAGTCTGCCTCTGGTCTCTGCTCCCAAACACTGTGGGAGTGGCCGCCGAGTCCACTGAAGCCCCGCCCCCTACCAAGTGTCACCTGTCAATCAAAGTCACCACCTCTACCAGAAACATGGACGCTAGGTCTGAGAGCTTTCTGCTGCTAGCTCAGCGGCTAACTCGGCTAACTGGCTAACTGTAGTAGTAGTAGTGTGTGATGAATGTATTTATACCTCTACAGCAGCAGGGCGGGTTTATGCTAAGCCTAGCTCCACAATTCAAATATAAATGGTTGAAATGCTTTTTACACCTTTTTTAGAAATACATTTATGACATTTAATGTGTTTAGAAGCAAATGTCTTTAACATAAAATCATCTGTTTTAATTTCAGTTCAACAGAAAGAAGACAAATAAAAAGGAGATGTGTCTTTTCTGTATTTTCTGGAAGTTGTTTGTCTTTTTCTGGTTTATTTGTGTTTGTTGTAGTTTTGCGCTTTTTTCGGTAGTTTTATGTCGTTATCTAATTGTTTAGTGTCTTTTCTGGTGTTTTTTAATCTTTGAGTGGTGTTCTTTTGTGTCTTTGTGGTGATTTCGTGTCTTTTTGTGGTGATTTCGTGTCTTTTTGTGGTGATTTTGTGTCTTTTTGTGGTGGTTTCGTGTCTCTGTGGTGATTTCGTGTCTTTGTGGTGGTTTCGTGTCTTTGTGGTGATTTCGTGTCTTTGTGGTGGTTTCGTGTCTTTGTGGTGATTTCGTGTCTTTTTGTGGCACAATACCACATGGGTAAACTGACGATCAGGCGAGGAATGGAGTGCAAGACTGGTCCTTAAATACTGTGAATGGTTTTAAAGGCTTGATTGCTGATAGAAGGCAAGTGTGCAGATGCTCGAGGCCAACCTCCAATGGGAACCAGGAAAACTAAACAAAAACATACTCCCACCAAAGGGGAGGAAACTTGTGGTAGTTTTATGTCTTTTCTGGAAATTTTGTGTCCTTTTGTGGTCTTTTTATGTATTTTGTGGTGGATTTGTGTCTTTTTGTTGTGGTTTTACATCTTTTGTGGACGTTCTGTGTCTTTTTGTGGTGTTTTTGTGTCTTTTGTGGTAGTTTCATGTGTTTTTGTGGTGTTTTTATGTTTTTTCTGGAAGTTGTGTGTCGTTTGTGGTGGTTTCGTGTCTTTTAGTGGCACAATACCACATGGGTAAACTGACGATCAGACGAGGAATGGAGTGCAAGACCGGTCCTTAAATACTGTGAGTGGTTTTAAAGGCTTGATTGCTGATAGAAGGCAGGTGTGCAGATGCTCGACGCCAACCTCCAATGGGAACCAGGAAAACTAAACAAAAACATATTCCCACCAAAGGGGGAGGAAAAAGGAAAACACAGGGATCCTGACATTTTACCACCTGAACTTCAGTATTTAGTTCAAACTGCAGATGAAGAGAAGCTTTCAGACTGTTCAAAGTGTTAAAGCTCCTCTGCAGATATTACACTAAACACTGGAACATATTATACTAAATATTATAGTGAGTTATTCTGCTGATTGGATTTACATTAATTCACTGATGTCACTGAATATTAACCCTCCTGTTGTCCTTGAGTCAAGGAAGGAAGGGAGGAAGGAAGGAAAGGTGTAAGGAAGGAAAGGAGTAAGGAGGGAGGGAGGGAGGAAAGGAGGAAGGAAGGAAAGTAGGAAAAGAGGAAGGAAGAAAGGAGGGAGGAAGGAAAGAAGGAAGGAAGGAAGGACGAGGGAGCAAAGAAAGAGGGCAGGAGGGGAAGAACGAAGGAAAAATTAAATAAAGAGGGAGGAAGGAAGGAAGGAAGGACGAAGGAAGGAAAGAAGGAACAGGCAAAAACAGACGGGGTCAATTTGACCCGGGAGGACGACACGAAGGGTAATGGCATATTTATTGTCATGTGTATATATATATATATGTATGATGTATTTGTGTATTTATGTATTGAGGACGAATAAATCAAACATTTCTTGAGCAGCTGAAATGAAGAAACTTTTCAAGAGTAAGACACGAGCACCAAACTGCTTTTCTTCAGGGAATATATAAAAAAAATAACCAAAGTCTTTTTTATTTCATGTTGATACATTCTTGGACAACACCACAGAAAAGTTGCATGAGTGGCCAAATGTAAAATCTCTCCCACAACATTTGCACATAAGCAGCAAGGGCAACATGAAGATACCGAGTACAAACAGTAGAAAACATACATGCTTCCTGTTTTTTTTTTTTTTTTTAAAGGTTTTCTTTTTTAAAACAAGTATTTTTGTTTTTAAATATATATACTCATCTTTTTCCCCCAATCGTTTCCAGGAACATAAGAAACCAATCAAAGCCATATTCTGCTGTGTGAGAAAGTGCAAATAAAACAGAACCAAATCAGGAACAGTACAGAGCAGACAGGTGGAATCAGCTGAGTGGTGAGAATTTCATTTTCTTCTTCTTTTAAGTTTTTTTAATGTTTTTTTTTTAATTTTTATAACCGATTCAGTTTCAACATCGAACATATCAGGCATGCATTGACAACCATCAACACCTTTTAGCTGTATCAGTGGTCCATGAATCACCAGATACTCAGGGACCGAGGTTCTCTTTAGGTCGGCTACAACACAGTTAAGGGTCATCATCATCATCATCATCATCATCATCATCATCATCATACACCTACAAAATACTGGAGAAGTCATCATCATCATGTGTGTGTGTGTTTGTGCACGTGGAGAGGGAACACACACATGTCGGGATGGGACCACGAACAACATTTCAAACAGAAAAAAGGCCTTAAAAAAAAAAAAATCACGCCTGTTTAATTTCATTCTTTTTTTTTCTTTTTTTTTGGCTTGTTGAACGCGGCCGGCGCTAGAATCTGATTTTCACCACGTTGGATTGAAACGAATTCACAAAAACAACAAAAAACCCTTCGGACTGTGAACTCAACACGAACCTCTCATGTTATCATCCACGAGGCGTTCGAGGCCCGTAGTTTTTCACAGCTTCAGAGGAAAACGAGTGACTTCAGATCTTAATCCCAGTTAAATAATAAGTCATTCTGTTTGTGTGTGTGTGTGTGTGTGTGTTCTTGAGTCTCTGCTGCTAAAACTAGAAATATAAAGCAAATCTTTAAGGCTACTGGAGCTTTCAGAGGAAGGTGTCGACCAACTGTTATTGTAATTTCACCGTAAATTACTGTAAAAATACTGTAATCATTTTACAGTAATTTACATGAAAATCACTGTAATGTATTAATGTGTTTTCTACCATAGACTGTATATAATAAATGGACGTAGCATCCGTGACGTCACCCATTGGTTTGTGGACTGCTGCTCGGAGGCCAATAGTATCGGATCTGAGCAGCGCCATCTTGAACATTTCAGGTGCATGCTGGGAAAAATAAAAACAGGGATTCTACTTATATGGGCATCAGGAGGAGCATGAGGCGCCCTCCTGAACCTGTGAACCAATCAACCTGTCAATCACGACGTAGCCACGCCCTAATGCATACCCTGCTTTATCGTCACATATAAAATCAGGGAGGCCAAAATGTCCCAAATGAACATCATACTGCATTGAAGAAGGCTTTAAACTAGCGATTGAGACCATAAACACATTTTGAAAACGTTTACTGAGGTTAGAAATCAAGTGAGAAGTTGGTGAATTCTCCATTGACTTGTATAGAGACGGAAGTCCTTTTGACACCAAAACGGTCGCCCCCTGGTGGCCTTTTGATAGAATGCAGTTTTAAGTTACTTCCGCGTTGGCCTCATTTCAGAGGACCGGAGCTCCCCGCCTGGTTTTTAACGGCACCAGCTGGAGAACCGGCGCCACCTGCTGTTAATCTGATATATTCACACAGCAGCAGTAGATGGAAACTAACATTCACCACTTTTGTTAATACTCAACATTTTCTGGAACTTCTGTTAAAATTTGAGCCACATGTGAAACCTGACCTGAAGTTTTTTTTTTTTCGTGCACATATTTTTAAAATTTATTTTTTTAATTTTCAGCTCAAACAGACACATTTAACACTTGTTCTCTGCATGCTTTGATAAAATGAAGCCACACGTCTTACATCCACATTCTTCTAAACCTTTTCTTTTTTTCTTCTTCTCCTTTCACATTCAAGATTTGTCACAAAGTGGTTAAAAATCAGATTCCAGGCGGCGGCTCGAGCAAAAAGCCCCGAAAAGAACATCTCTAAGCGAAGAATATGGCTTTAATTAAAAAAAATTACAAAAAGAACAAAATGTGCATCCAAAGAAGCGAGAAGCAAAAAAAAATAAATCATACAGAAGTAAAGTGGAGAACTGAAAGGAAGCCGACATTTAAGCCTTAAAGAACGACACGCGGCCGACAGGAAGGTTGGAAAAGTCGCAGTTTTTTGGAAGTTAAAGAGACGAGAGGCGAGCGCCGTGCCGAGGTCATCATGTGACACCCGGAGACGGCAGAGAGAGCGCCGCCTAGTGTTCACAGAGAAAACCCCCCGATGCTGCCGGGCGTCCTTCATCATCATCATCATCATCATCATCATCATCACAGACAAAAACACTCTTTGCTTTATTTATTTTTTTAACTTTTCCCGACATCACCACAGTTTTTTAATGTTTTTTTTTTCTTCCAACGCTTCTTCGTCTCTTTCTCGCTTCCCTTCCGACCGACCAAGTCAAGTCTTTTTTTTTTTGTTGTTGCCCAAATGTCTTTGTCCAGAGTCCCACGAAGCCTCGCTCGGCTCACAGTCTGTGGTTGTTGGGCAATGAAGCTCATGAGACCAAAAAAAATGAAAAAATGAAAAACTCCATTTCCTCTTTTCTTCTGTTTTTTTTTAGCCAGAAGGGCAAAACATCCCCCTCTCTCTCTCTCTCTCTCTCTCTCTCTCTCTCTCTCTCTCTCTCTCTCTCTCTCTCTCTCTCTCTCTCTCTCTCTCTCTCTCTCTCTCTCTCAGCGTCTGTGTGGTGGAGGAAATGCCTTTTTTAGATCACCAGGTCGTTGTAGCTCACAAACTTCTTCTTCTCAGCAGGACCTGAACAGGAGAGAGAAAGCAGAGCAGTGAGCATCGAGCCGCCGGCTGTTATTTAACGTGAAGGTTAAACGATGACGTCGTGAGATGAGACTTAATGACTGAGATTAATTTAATTAGTAATATAAGACTTGAATTATGAACTCTCACAGATGAGGAGGCTGCAGGTTGGTGTCTGACTTCATTAGTGAGATGATTATCTGGATTATAGCTCTGTGATAAATAAGGTTTGGTAAGAAGAGCAAATTTAAAATCAGTTAAACTAGTTTTTAAAATGTATATTTAGGTTTTTTTTGTGTTGGTTTTATATAATTTGAAATGACACGTGCACCATTTTTTTTTAACCCTCCTGTTGTCCTTTAGTCGAGGAAGGAAGGAAGGGAGGAAGAAGGAAGGAAGGAAGAAGGAAGGAAAGGAAGGAGGAAAGGAGGAAGGAAGGGAGGAAAGAAGGAAAGGAGGAAGGAAGGAAGATGGAAGAAAGGAAGGAAGGAGGAAGGAAGGGAGGATGGAGGAAAGAAGGAAAGGAGGAAGGTAGGAGGGAAGGAAGGAAAGGAGGAAGGAAGGGAGGAAGGAAAGGAGGAAAGAAGGAAGGAAAGGAGGAAGGAAGGGAGGAAGGAAAGGAGGAAAGAAGGAAGGAAGAAAGGTAGGAGGGAAGGGAGGAAAGGAAAGAAGGAAGGGAGGAAAGAAGGGCTGAAGGAGGAAAGAAGGAGGGAGGGAGGGAGAAAGGAAAAGAGGAGGGGAGGAAGGAAGGAAGGAAGGAAGGAAGGAAGGAAGGAAGGAAAGGAGGAAAGAAGGAAGGAAGAAAGGTAGGAGGGAAGGGAGGAAAGGAAAGAAGGAAGGGAGGAAAGAAGGGCTGAAGGAGGAAAGAAGGAGGGAGGGAGGGAGAAAGGAAAAGAGGAAGGAAGGAAGGAAGGAAGGAAGGAAGGAATAGTTTCTCTCTAAATGGATTAAAAGCAGAAATTTGATGCTGGGTCCACAAAAAAAGAATGTGTGAAGTTATTCATACGTTTATTTTCACATTTTAACCCTTTAAATTTAAACTAAACCTCATGGACACATATAAACCCCACTAACCCTATGTATAATCAGAGTAATATATAATATAATATAATATAATATAATATAATATAATATAATGTAATATAATGTAATATAATATAATATAATATAATATAATGTGTGGATGCTGAGAGTTCATAACTCAAGACAGCAGCTATAAACAGCAGCCAACATGCTAACATGCTCGTATATAATGTTCATCTTCCAGCTGATGGGAATGTTGTTAGTTATTAGTTCATCAGAAGAAGGATGTAGAGCAGAAGATGTTAGATGGAGAGATGAGTAGAGTTAGTGAAGTTCATCCTGAGAGGAAACAAACAGCAGTTCTTTATGTTTCACAGCATCAGTAAAAACATCATGAAATGTGTTAATGCTTCATTTACAGTCTGTCTGATTATTGTATCTGCAGAATGATCCTTTAACCCTCCTGTTGTCCTCCAGTCAAGGAAGGAAGGGAGGGAGGAAAGGAGGGACGAAGGGAGGGAGGGAGGGAGGAAGGGAGGAAAGGAGGGAGGAAGGGAGGAAAGGAGGGAGGAAAGAAGTAAGGGAGGAAGAAGGAAGGAAAGGAGGGAGGGAGGAAGGAAGGAAAGGAGGGAGGAAGGGAGGGAGGGAGGAAGGAAGGGAGGGAGGGAGGAAAGAGGAAAGGAGGGAGGAAGAAGGAAGGAAAGGAGGGAGGGAGGGAGGAAGGAAGGACAGAGGAAAGAAGGAAGGGAAGAGGGGGGGAGGAGGAGGAGGGGGAAGTAGGATAGGGAGGAGAGAGACTGAAGGTAGGTAGGGGGAGGAAAGGAAGGAAGGAAAGGAGGGAGGAAAGAAGTAAGGGAGGAAGAAGGAAGGAAAGGAGGGAGGGAGGGAGGAAAAAAGGAAGGGAGGAAAGGGGAAAGGAAAGAAGGAAGGACAGAGGAAAGAAGGAAGGTAGGAGGGAGGGAGGAAAGAAGGAAGGAAAGGAGGGAGGAAAGAAGTAAGGGAGGAAGAAGGAAGGAAAGGAGGGAGGGAGGGAGGAAAGGAGGGAGGGAGAGAGGAAAGAAGGAAGGGATGAAAGGGGAAAAGGAAAGAAGGAAGGATGGAAGGGAGGAAGAAGGAAGGAAAGGAGGGAGGAAGGAAGGACAGAGGAAAGAAGGAAGGGAAGAAGGTAGGGGGGAGGAAAGGAAGGAAGGAAAGGAGGGAGGAAAGAAGTAAGGGAGGAAGAAGGAAGGAAAGGAGGGAGGGAGGGAGGAAAAAAGGAAGGGAGGAAAGGGGAAAGGAAAGAAGGAAGGACAGAGGAAAGAAGGAAGGTAGGAGGGAGGGAGGAAAGAAGGAAGGAAAGGAGGGAGGAAAGAAGTAAGGGAGGAAGAAGGAAGGAAAGGAGGGACGGAGGGAGGGAGGAAAAAAGGAAGGGAGGAAAGGGGAAAGGAAAGAAGGAAGGACAGAGGAAAGAAGGAAGGTAGGAGGGAGGGAGGAAAGAAGGAAGGAAAGGAGGGAGGAAAGAAGTAAGGGAGGAAGAAGGACGGAAAGGAGGGAGGGAGGGAGGAAAAAAGGAAGGGAGGAAAGGGGAAAGGAAAGAAGGAAGGACAGAGGAAAGAAGGAAGGAAGGAGGGAGGGAGGAAAGAAGGAAGGAAAGGAGGGAGGAAAGAAGTAAGGGAGGAAGAAGGAAGGAAAGGAGGGAGGGAGGGAGGGAGGGAGGGAGGGAGGGAGGGAGGAAAAAAGGAAGGGAGGAAAGAAGGAAGGTAGGAGGGAGGGAGGAAAGAAGGAAGGAAAGGAGGGAGGAATGAAGTAAGGGAGGAAGGAAGGAAAGGAGGGAGGAAAGAAGTAAGGGAGGAAGAAGGAAGGAAAGGAGGGAGGGAGGGAGGAAAAAAGGAAGGGAGGAAAGGGGAAAGGAAAGAAGGAAGGACAGAGGAAAGAAGGAAGGTAGGAGGGAGGGAGGAAAGAAGGAAGGAAAGGAGGGAGGAAAGAAGTAAGGGAGGAAGAAGGAAGGAAAGGAGGGAGGGAGGGAGGTAAAAAGGAAGGGAGGAAAGGGGAAAGGAAAGAAGGAAGGACAGAGGAAAGAAGGAAGGAAAGGAGGGAGGAAAGAAGTAAGGGAGGAAGAAGGAAGGAAAGGAGGGAGGAAAAAAGTAAGGGAGGAAGAAGGAAGGAAAGGAGGGAGGGAGGGAGGAAAAAAGGAAGGGAGGAAAGGGGAAAGGAAGGAAAGAAGGACAGAGGAAAGAAGGAAGGAGGGAGGAAGGAAGGGAGGAAAGGAGGGAGGAAGAAGGAAGGAAAGGAGGGAGGGAGGAAGGAAAGGAGGGAGGGAGAGAGGAAAGAAGGAAGGGATGAAAGGGGAAAGGAAAGAAGGAAGGACAGAGGAAAGAAGGAAGGAAGGACAGAGGAAGGAAGGAAGGAAGGGAGGGAGGAAAGGAGGGAGGAAAGAAGTAAGGGAAGAAGAAGGAAGGAAAGGAGGGAGGAAAGAAGTAAGGGAGGAAGAAGGAAGGAAAGGAGGGAGGAAAGAAGTAAGGGAGGAAGAAGGAAAGAAAGGAGGGCGGGAGGGAGGGAGGAAAAAAGGAAGGGAGGAAAGGGGAAAGGAAAGAAGGAAGGAAAGAAGGAAGGAATGAGGGAGGGAGGAAAGAAGGAAGGAAAGGAGGGAGGAAAGAAGTAAGGGAGGAAGAAGGAAGGAAAGGAGGGATATGAACTCAAATATAAAGATCAGCCTCGGTCATGTTCTCATGGTTTTAGGACTCTTTGTTTCTGTTTCTTTCTAAATTACTACTATTACTAATAATAATAATAATAATAATATTAATAATAATAATAATAATCATCATAATAATCATAATAATAATTAAACTAGTTGCAGATTAATGAGTTTTGCAGTCTGACTGAAGCTTCTGCAGAACCTAAAAATAAACCTTCTTTTCTTTTATGAAGATGTTAATGAGCAGCAGGTATCAGCCGTGGGGGGGGGGGGGGTGTCTCCTTCAGTCAGGACCTTCCTATCTCCTCCCTGCAGCCTCACCCCCCCCCCCGACCCCCGACCCTCCATGTTCATCCAGTGAAGCCAGCAGCTCGTCATCCATCATCAGAGAGACTGAAGCTGTCAGAGAGCAGCTGAATCTCACTGAGCTCAGAGTTACAGGAAGGAGACGTTCACACAGTTATTATAATATAATAACAAACTCTAACACTGAAGCTGCTTCACATCTGGATCCATAAGGGTTACATCTGGGCTGTAATATGGGTCCCAAATGGGTTTGTCCACAGTTTCCATGGTGACCCCACCTGTGTTTCCAGTGGGTTCTGACTGGGTTTCAGGTGAGACCCACTCAGACCCCATATGTTTGTCTATATGGAGTCTAAGTGGGATCAGAATGGACCTTAAATGGGTTTTAGCATTTAGCATCAGAGTGTTTGTTGCAGCAACATGAAGCTCAACATGTTTCATATTTAACAGCAGCTT